>NC_056735.1:624911486-625196486 GCF_019279795.1 Protopterus annectens | reverse complement strand
TGTTTAAAAGATTCTGTCGGAGTGAGAAGTGTACTAATTGGTTCTCTGTGAGAGCAGCTGATGCATGGAACAGACTACCAAACTGCATTAAAGTAAGCACAAGTTTAAATATTTTTAAGAACATCCTGTATACTCATTATGGGAACAATTGTTTTGGTATATTGGCAGGCTTATTGTTTAGAAGTGATGACTAAAGGTTCAAGTTTATTTACCTTCTTTTAACAAAACACCATTATAAAGTGTAAGAAAAGATAAGATCAGTATTTGATAAAACACTATATCATCATTCCACACCATTAAAGGCCATTTCAAATAAATATGTTTTTAAAGCCTTTGTAAAGTCAGTCAGGGGAGAACATTTTTGGAGCTACATAGGTAGTGAGTTCCACAAATAAGAGTCCTGACAGTAGAAGTCTCAAAAACCTGCAGTTTCAAGGTTGAACTGAGGAACTGCTAGCAGCCCCTTGGATGGCGAATATTAAACCTTCCCAGGGCAGAAGAGTACAACACCCTTCTTTAGGTAACAAGGACATAGGTTGTGAACAGACAGATACACTAATGCTAGAATCGTGACTATCCTGTAATGAATAGGAAACCAATGATTGCCACATAGAACCTGTGTAATTATATTGGTAACATGATGTTCCAGTGCATAGCCTAGCTGCTGAGTTCTGCACTGCCTGTAATCAATTAAGTTCAATATTAGACAGTTCTAGGTGCAAGACATTGCAGTAGTCCACTCTGGAGGAGGCCAAAATATGAACGACAACTAAGAGATCTGCTTGAGAGACTAGACATTTCATCCTGGAGATGTTTCTAAGATGGAAACAGAATGAATTCACTGCGTCCGTTATAATGCATAGAGTGGATTATGTGAACAGAATTAAAAAGCACCTGTTCATCGATGACTTTTATAAAGAGTCATCACTGAATTGTATTTCTTACAAAAATTGATTTGATGATTAAGGATTTGTTTGATCAAGGTCAGATTAATTATGACTTGATGGTATTTTTGAACTTGAAGTTCCCCACAGTTCCTTTGATCTTCAGGATTTTGAAGGGGTATAACAGCCCTGTGTTTCTTATGCTTAGTCAAACACTCTGCTTGTACTGTGCTGACGAGGTCGTAACAAGGCCGAAATATGCATATCCACAGCTAGTGGGGGTTGGCTTTATTGGCCTGAAATTGTCCATTGAAATGACAAATCAAGTCATGGGCATTCAGCATTGCCAATTAGCTGAAACACCTGATGTTCATAAGGATAATTTACATATATCCCTAATCCTAGGAATTGCAGTAAATAAATTAATAATGTCAATAGTCAGAAAAAACACATTATCTGAAAAACTAACCTTGCTATGCTTACTTAAAACATTCTAAGAATCCTTGCACAAATGATCAAATGTGTCCAAACTATTTCTGAGTATAACATGTATGTATTTAGCCATGGGGTGCACTTTAGATTTACCAGCAGTGATGACAGGCCTTAATGGGGGGGTCATTAATATTTTTGTCTGTCTTCAAAATCCTGAATATCAAAGGAACTGTGGGGAACTTCAATTTCAAAAATACCATCAAGTCATAATTAATCTGACCTTGATCAAACAAATCCTTAATCATCAAATCAATTTTTGTATGAAATACAATTCAGTGATGACTATAAAAGTCATCAATGAACAGGTGCTTTTTAATTCGGTTCACATAATGCACTCTATGCATTATAACAGACCCCACCCCCCTTGTCTGATTTCATCACCAGTAGATGTTTCATGTAGGAGATCTATTAATGAAAAGAGTTTAGTGTACCATAGATGTATTTGTAATGTTCAGATCTACCTTCTCCTTCCTGCAAGAAGAGATTACTTGCATCTTTTGTCTTGTTAATTACATTAAAGCCATTCATTCCTGAATCACTGGAAAATTGAACACAAAGACTGAAGGCTTAGCAGTTCATTCAATTCTGAGAGAATCCTTTACTGTATCTTTACAAAAGTATATTATGCATGGTGGTGACAAGTTGGAATTTTAGTAAGGTAAGAATCTCAATATAGTTATTGACTCTCAGCTTACATTTTGGAACCAGGTGAAGATTCTTCCAGTTCCTCAGCTTTATTATTTATTATTTATATCTTCTCACATACATTTCACTAAAATGCCTTCTTCTCATGGTACATATTTTGTAACACAATGAAACAGCCTCGTTCCCAGTGTCATCTCCTGTGAGTAAACAGAAAGCACATGCACACAATACAGAGTTGTGGAGCTCTGGCCCTCTTGTCCTTCAAAGTTTAAGTGTTTCTTAATTTCAAGATTTTATTTATTTATTTATTTATTTATTTTTTATTTTACATTTGTTGACCGGGATAGTCCGACTGGATGCATGTCCATTTTCAGCGGAGGCCCGGGGAGAAAAGCTCCAAGGGTAAGCAGATACAGCATTACACAGCAAAATTTCCTGGGATTCAGAAAGGAAAACCTAGCAATAAGCCCTAACATGGCTGTCCTCACACTGGCGGTAACCCTTTCTGTATGTAAGGCACTGCATTCACTGGATGTAGCCATTTCAGTGATCAGTGCTACTTTTTTCTTCTTTTCATGGACTACTGTATCTGTTTTTTTCACATCTGTCGGTATTGTGTGATCTCATATAATGTAAACTTCATCATTTTTTTAAAATGCTTTGTGACTTATGTTTCCAGTGCTTCTCAGCTACTTCAGTATTATAATGTTTGCACAATCCCCAATGCAATAGTCTTGCCATATTGTTATGCCTTTCAGTATACAGGACTTCTGCCTTTAGTGTATTACACCAGCAATAAGATGTACAACTGCTTCCAATTCTGTTTTACAAAAACTGTATTTGTCTGTTTCTCAGACATGTTCAGTGGACTTTGTGAAATGACGTGTATGTGGTCTACTGTCCTGGCCGCCAATTTTAGCCTTTCGTCTTTTGGTTTAAATTCACCTCACCTTAACCATTCCTGCATTAGGTCCTGATCGACACAAGATTGTTTCAAAAGTTTTCTGTACTTGCAACTATATTTATGCATTTTCCACATTTCTTGCCTTCTTATCTGATCCTTCACCTTATATTATTTATTTTATTTTTTAGCACATTCAGTTGCTACCTGATTTTTATCTACTTCTGGTTTGATTTCCATTCCCGCTTGACACTAATATGCTTCTGCTAAACTAAGCAGGGAAGTCATCTTGGATTTATTTTCCATATGTTTTAAAACTTTCACTGTGTTTTGGTCTTGTGAGGTCAGCAGATATATATGCAGTCCTATGATTGCAGATGTATATGTGTAATCAGTTTCAAGGAGACCTATACCTCCTTCAGAATGGGGAATATGTAATCTTAGTATACACCGATTTTTATAAATCATGTGATAATCATGAAACATTTTTCTTGTTTCCCTGTCCACCTGATCCAATACTTTTGGGACCAGTCAGTCACCCCAAAACTGTAAGCTAGAACAGGAAGGCAAATTGGTTTATAGCTTGAACTTTGTTCCTAGATGCCAGGGCTGCTTTCAGTGTTAATTTTAGTCTTCTTAAATTGTCCTTACTAAGTTTTATTTGCATTTGTTCATGTTTTAATTCCCAAATATTTATACACTCCCTCCTGCTCAGGTTCTTTAATATCACATTCCTGTCCCAAACTGATATATTTTTGTTGCTGCAGCTTTCCTGCTTTAAAGGTTGCTTTTGCACATTTATCAAGACCAAATTATTTTCTTATATCATCTGAAAAAGTTTTTATCAATTGCAGTTGTGCTGTCAGTTGCACATCTGATGAACTGTACAGTTTGAAATCATCCATAAAAAGAAAATTAGAAGACTTTGCACTGTGTTGTTTTCTGGGAGCCATGTTGCAGCCATGGCTTCATCTTTTAAGTAGACAGCTTAATGGGTTAAGGGCAAGACAAAATAGAAGTGGTGACAGAGTCACCCCTTTGAATTTTTATCCGTGGGATAATAATTTGTCCTTTACCATCACTTAGCTGCAGGGTGGTTTGCCACTGTTTCATGGTCACTGTAATGTAATAGATCCATGTAGGGTGTATTTTATACATTTGTAAGTACTCTTTTTGTCCATGAATGTGGGATGCTGTCAAATGCTTTTTTGTAGTCTATCCATGCCATACTTAGATTCTTCCCCTTTTTGCAGTTCTCCAATATGACTTTATTTAACAATAAGTGATCCTTTGTTCCATATGGTTTTCTTTTGTTACCGTTTTATTCTATTGCCATGATTGAGTTTTCTTCTAAAGGACTATAAACTAGGTGTGCATCAGTTCCTAGGGTATAGTTTATATATCATTGGAAGGCAGGTTATTGGTCTATAGTTTTTAGGATAGCTTGCAGGTTCAGTCTTAAGTATGAGTATCGTTTTTACTATTGTTAGCCAGGTTGGCATTTGTTCAAGGTGCACATATAAATGGTTCTTACTCATGGGTGAATCTTTATGTAAAGATGTTAATACTTTCAGCCAGAAGTTAGGTACTGCATCTGGGCCTGGGGTTTTCCACTTAGGAGCTTTTCTTACTTTTGTTTTGATTTCTCTGGCTGGTACTTCATCCCATTTCATATCCTGTACATTTGAACTTTTATTCTTTCTTTTACTTCTTCTATCTATTCAGCATCTTTATTATGTTCCACAGGATCTTCATAGTTATTTTTCCAAAATGTGTCTATTAATTATTATTATTTTTTATGGTGTTTCTATTGCTTTTGTCTTGTTTCCTAATTCTCTATAAAACGTTTTTGGGTCATTAATAAATTGCTTAGTTTGTACTTTTCCTTTATATTTATTTGCATATCTTCTAAGTTATTCTGCCTGTGCTTATATCTTTAGTTTATTACTTTCAATAATGTACAATAGGTCCTAGTCTATTCAGATGCTGCTTGTTGCTTTTATCACGTCTATCTTTATGAGTATTTTTGTTGATCTGTCCCTCTTCTGTTTTCTTTTAACAGCAACACTTCTTGTCTTAACTGCTTTATAGTTTCCTTTATTCAGTACTTCCATGATGGCATTTAATTTCTCCCCTTCCTTTCCCTTACTACTCTGTGTTTGTATGGTAAGACTTTATCTGTTAAGTTATCTAAACTAATATATCCTATTTACTTCTGTTGCATCACATTAATTTATATGCACAGTCTTGATTACTGTGTTCATTTGCTTTGTCAAACCTCTATCATTTTGGGTCTTAATGACTTTCTGTAATCTCTTTCTTTCATTGATGTTTTATATATATATATATATATATATATATATATATATATATGTGTGTGTATATATATATATATATATATATATATGTGTGTGTGTATATATATATATATATATATATATATATATGTGTATATGTATGTATATATATATATATATATATATATGTATATATATATATATATCCCTCTCTATTAAATCAAGCAACTCTTCCCTTAGATCATTTTCTTCTAAACTAAGCGTGCATTCTTTGTCCGTCTCCTGTGAGCATTCTACAGAAAGTTCCAGAAAATCTTCGTGTGCCATATTCTCTTCAGATTCATCCAGTCATCTGTTGCTGTTTCATATGGGAACTCAGTGGCCTATCGCTCCACATTGACTGCGTCAGAGTTTCCACAGTTTCCTGTTTCTTCCCTTGTGCAGTTCCATCTGAACCTTTGTACTGGTTTCCTACTGAAGGTTCCAAGGTATCTTCATGTGGCAACTGATCAGATCCTTCCCATTCCTCTGGTTTCTCCTTAATTTGGGGACTCGTTCTATCATGCTGTGATGTTATCCGAGTTAGGTTTTCTACACTAAATCCTTCACTTTGCAGGTAATCCATAACTTCAGTTTCTGTTGTTTAACTTCTCCATTACTAATCCTCTTTTCTACTTTACCACTTTGTTTTCTTATTTTTTGTGTTGTAAAGTTTTCCATATACAGATGCCTTTGCCTGTATTTTTCTTCAAATATCCTTGGTGCTTCTCTTTTTGTATTGGTTAGTTTTGCTTATTCCTTTGCATAAATATCGCTCCATATTAACTCTCTGTCTCTTTCCCATGTCCATATTTCTTCTTCAGATGTCTCTTGCTACTCCTATTTCTCCTTACTTTGGGGACTCGGACTCATTGTTCCATAATGCTGTGACATAACCTGTGTTAGACTTTCTACACTGAATCCTTCACTTTGCAGGTATTCCATAACTTCAGCTTCTATTTTTTTTTAACTTCTGCTTTACTAATCTTTTGTTCTATGTTCCATGTTTGTGGTCTTATTTTTGCATTGCGAAATTTTCCATATCTAGGTGCATTTGCCTGTATTTCTCTTTTAATATCTTTGGAGCTGCTTTTTTTTTTTTGTATTGATTAATTTGGTTTTCTCCTTTGCATAAATATTGCACCATATCAGATCTGTCTTTCTTTCCCATGTCTATATTTCTTTCTCATACCTTTCAGAAGTGTCTAGATTTTGTTCTTTATATTTTTTACACTTTCTCAATTGCTTCTTTTTCCAAATGGCCCAGGGTTTCTTGGTCTATAAAATGTTTTATTGAATGTGTTAGAGTTTACAAATTTGCATTTGAAGCTTTTGACAGTTTTTCTTGTGCAAATATTTTTCTTTCCTGTAATTTATCTCTTAATCTTTTTGAATATCTTATGTCTGGAAATTCTGGGCTTTTTGCATAATAGTAGCAGTACTTAATTTTCTTCTTATCCTCAGTTGTCCACTCTATCATCTTTATGACTCTTTTTTCACATATCAGGTTTTGTGGACCGCTACTTCTTTCTACAGTAGGTGGGCGATCCTCCCCCTGAGCCTGACCTAACCCCATTGTAGGAATGTTTTCTTGTCGTGAGGATTCTACAGTCATTTTTCCAGTCTTCGCATTATTGCTCCTACCAGGATTGGGCACTTTTTTATCCTTAAACTTGTGTACCCAGCTGTCTTTTTTAACCTACTTGTGGCCATGATATTTGCTATATAAAATGCAGTCATCTTGGTGAAATTTTCTAAAAGTAGGGTCTACCTTGTGAAGGACTCACCAACACTTGAGGATGAACTCGGTTCCAGCAACACTACTCTCCTTTGCTTGCTCATTTTATCATCTCTCCATTTGGACTCGTATATGATCATGCATGTGTTTGCATGTATGGTAATTTTCATGCTTATGTAGATGTCTGTGGGGTTTTTGCATGACATTAATATGAGAAAGAAATTTGGTTTCCCTGAATAAATATTTATTGCCAGCAAAGAAGTATATGGCAGCAGAGATATATGTGCGTTGTGTGAATTGAAAATCTAAGTAATGTTTAAATATGTGTACTTTGCCTGGTGTCCTGACTATATGATTATCTTTTCTAATTAACATTTCTTTTTGCTCTCACCATGGCTGTCTGCCATCAGTCTGATTCTAGAACTCCTCCTCAAGCTGCTTCACCTTCCCTGACATCTTTCAGACTTACTTCTCAGACCGGGGAAATTTTAGTGTAAACAGTTCGGGGTGGGGATGTATGCAGACATGAGATAAAAGCATCCTGGTGTGGCACTATCCTGAAAGGTACAGAAGGCTTGCATGCTATGCTCTGTTCTACCCAGTTCCTATTGTGCATTGCATATTCATATGCCTCTAAAGTACTGTCATAGCTATCCATCAGTAACTGCTAGTCCTTAGCTGTAAACACCCTCCCCTGGGCTACATGATCTGGAAAAATGCTGCTCCACCCAATTCCTTCTACACCATCTCCTTGAACCTCACTCACTTGGTTCTTACTTGAGGATCCATTCCTCTGTGTCACAGAGCTGGCTTTGTATGTTTGACTTTGGAATACTTCCTGCCATCATACTCAGCCAGACTGGGTCTAGTGATTAATGAAAATCACTGTTATTTGTAAGCAGCCCTCAAAGACTATAAGTGAATTGTTTATTTCCCTCGGTACAATCCCCATTTAGACAAGTAACAATAAAGAGTTAATGATTTTTTTTCAGTTAGTATTTGTGAGACTTCAACCCTTCCTTTGCCCTTTGTTACCAAGTCTTGGACATTTGTTGTATCTTAATTGTGTTGCTTGTATAATGCTAATGTATACTTGACTAAAAACTCCCATTTGGAGACACAGTATCCTGTTTGTAATTTCACCCATTGTACAATTTCGTTTTACAGAAAATGAGAACGATTTTGAAATCTCGAAGTGTGAAGATGTGCACAAAAGGAGGAACCTTTTAGCAGCTTACTGCAAACTGATTGTCTTCAATGTTATAGAAACATCTGCTGCAGCAGAGCTCTACAAACAGTATATAAAGGTAACTTTGTGAAAGTGTTTATTTGCATGTTTCCTGTTTTTTATATCTGAAATACTTGCCACAATCAGCCTTTAAACCACCTTTCTACTGCTGGAGTAACTTTTCTAAAAATGTTATACTGCAAGTACTTACCTTATGTCTACCAGGTACTTTGAAGATCTAGATGCCTGCTGTTTAGCAAATTTTCTGTGACTGTTTGTAACAATGATAGCAGCCCACCTTCAGCACATCTTTTAGCATCTAAGAAACCTTGTACAGTCTGGTTCTTACCCATGTTCAAGAAGTGGACATTTAATTTTTCTTTCTTGGACTGAACTGTCAGTTATTAAAAGACTTAACCTTGCAGTCAGTCATTAAAATACAATCCTTAAACCACTTTATCTTTCAGGTCTTCTCTGATTTGTGTATGTATTGAGTGCTTTAAAATGTCTGGCACCTTCACTTATTTCAAAAATTATATTTTCCTGCTTATACACTTAATACCTAGAATTCTCATAGGTGTATAATTCCTGTCCTGTATAGTTTTCTTCCTTTACAACTAAAAATGAGTTCCTAAGTCATGCTTCGTGTGAAAGAGGCTTTTATTTCACTGTTTATTTTTTGAGTTATGGTATCACGTTTTTGTGACTGCATTAACTGATGGTGACTACATCTGAAACCACAACTTCTCTACCCTTCTTACTATCACAGGAAGGTTGCATCATACTCACTCTTTATCTCCATGTTTTGGTTTTAAGGAATTGTCAGTGTTAGGGTTTGTAGTTTTCATCTTCGTCAGGGCTCTATGTTCCAAGGGGTGACTCTGTATTATCTCTGGAAGGCTGCATCATACTCGCTCTATATCTCCATGTTTTGGTTTGAAGGAACTTTCAACATAGGGTTTGTAGTTTTCATCTTTGATCAGGGCTCTATGTTCCAAGGGGTGACTCTGTGTTATCTCTGGAAAGCTGCATCATACTCGCTCTATATCTCCATGATGTCCTTCAAGAATGCAACTGCAGTCCTGACATATGGGTTGTCCTGCCTCAGGCAGCCCTTCAGTCGGCCAGATTCCAAAGTCTGGGTCCGGTGTCGGCCGATGTCGCCTCCTCCCCGACGTCAGAGCGGCTGGAGTATAAAGGCATCAGCCGACACCATCTTCCTCAGTCTTTCTTGCCGCGCGGTGCCCGAAGCAGAAGCAGTTCGCAAGTGCCGGTCGGTCAGCTCCTGTGTTTTCAGTTACCAAAGTCATCTAAAAGCTAAGTACCCCGTTGGGGAACATTTTTTCTTGCCTCAGCCGATGTCAGAACAAATTGAGAAAGTTAATAATTGTTTGTCTTGTGGTAAACAAATACCTCATAAGGACTTTCATTCTTACTGCCTCCCTTGCCTGGGCCCAGACCACGATGTCTCGGCCTGTGCCGCCTGTGCTTGCTTTAATAAGCGCACTCTCAGGCGCCGGGCAGAGTTTGCCGAAGACTTTTTTGGCGAATCTTACGCTTACAACATGCCATCGGAACAACCGACAGCACAAACTACCAAAAAACGAAAGGACCGGGACCGACATCCTCGGCCCGCGTCTTCCACTGATATAACGCCTAAGCCCTCCGCGAGTGCTTCGGTCCCTTCGGAAGCGGTAATTCAACCGCTCCAGGCCGACGATACCGCGTTATCCCATCCCTCGGTCTCGGAGGCTACTCCGGTGCCGGTTGTTGATTTTCCTCCAGAAACCGAAGTTCTGGATTACCCGACACCATTCCAGTGGACAAAGTTACCCCTGCACGTGGGGCAGCTAGGCCTCCTGTATCCATGTCAATCAAGGCCTTTGCACGTGCTAAGGCCGCCAGCCAGGCCAAGGCCCATCCCAAGCCTGCTTCTCAGGCTCCTTCCTCTGACAAACAAATCATGTCTCTGGCTGCAGATCTTATTTCTCTTATTAGGGGGTCTCAGCCTCACCCAGACAAAGGCCTAGAACTGAGCAGGCAGGCAACCTCTCTTCAGATGAAGCCTCTGGGGATTCAGAGCATTCAGAAACCCAAGAAGAATCCTTCCAGGCCTATGAGGACTCTGATGCTGAGGAATCTATTCCCTCTGCCTCCCCTCCAGAGGGTTTTTCTTTCGGTGAAGTCCTCCATTCTATGAGGGAGCATTTTAAGTGGCAGGGTCAGGAATTTTCTGATTCCAGGAAAAGGCTTCATACCTTCCTTAAGTTACCCCAGCACAGACCTTTAGCTATTCCGCCAGTTTTGGATGTCCTGGATGATGTTTTCTCCGACTCCAGTGCTTCCCCTGATTCTCTCCCTCCTGCTCCTGTCAAGCCAGACCGATATTATAGGGTCCCTGACACTCACAAGCATCTCTTTAAGGCCCACTCTGTGGATCTAGAAACTATTTCACAGGGCCCCAAAGGAGTGGCTACCTCCTCAGCCAGGAATCCACTGCCAGCTGACAGGGAAGCAAGGTCCCTGGAGAGATGGGGTAAAAAAGTCTATACCTCTACCACCCTTGCCATGAGGTCTCTTAATTGCCTTTTTCATATGTTTCAGTACCAGGATTATTTACTGGATGATTTGCAGAAAAAGATAGCCTCTCCTGAGCCTATAGACAGAAAGGCATTGCAGGATTTGGTACATAATACCCAGCAGGTTAGTAATCATTTTCTACAGTGTGGTTATGATGCATTGGAGGCTTCATGTAAGGCAGCTATGACAGGGGCTGTTATCCGTAGACATGCTTGGTTGAAAGAACAGCCGTTGCCAGATCAGGTTAAAGTAAAGCTCCTGGATGCACCTCTGGATAAACAGAAGCTTTTTGGAGCTAATGCTCAGGATGTGTTGAAATCTATTGAAGAGAAGGCTAAATCAGTTCAAACAGTAAAGGATTTCCTCCAGGTTCAGCCCCCAAGGTTCAGCCAGAATTGGCCTTCAAAGAATTGGTCCTTTCCAGACTCTGACAAGTCTCAAAGGGGAAAGAGCAGGCGTGCATGAGGTAGAGGGCAATACAGAGGCCCCTACAGGGGACGCCAATGGCAACCACAAAATCAAAGAAATGGCACAGGTAGTACATCTGCACCACAGGGACAATCACAATGACTTACCTTTCACTCTGCCTACCAAGGCTCAAAGAGAAGCACCTATAGGCGGAAAATTATCTCTATTCTCAAAAAACTGGCACATTATAACAAAGGACAATTGGATTCTGGACATAATAGACAGAGGTTACAGGTTCCACTTCCATACCTTACCAACAGGACAAGTTGGCATGCCAAACCTGCCACAAAATCAAAGGGCAGAGGCACTCAAAGAAGTCTCAAAGCTGTTACAAATAAAAGCAATAGAGAAGGTTCCTCCTCAGGAACAAGGCCAGGGATTTTATTCAAGACTGTTCCTTGTTCCAAGAAAAGAAAAACAATGGAGGCCTATATTGGACTTGTCCGTTCTAAATACTTTTCTCATGGTGCCAAAATTCAAGATGCTGATGTTACAGCAACTTCTTCCCATGCTGGGCAAGGGGTCTTGGCTGGTTACTCTGGACCTCAAGGAGGCATACCTGCATGTCCCTATCAGACACAGTTGCAGAAGATACCTCAAATTTCTTGCAGGAACAGAGCACTATCAATTCTCAGCATTGCCGTTTGGCTTATCTACTGCCCAGAGTATTCACGAAATGCCTGGCATCAGTAGTGGCACATTGCAGACTCCAAGGAATTCAAATATACCCTTACCTGGACGACTGCCTAATACAAGCAGACAGCAAACAGACCTTGATAAGACACTTGGATTACGTCATTCAATTGCTGCAGGCTTTGGGATACACAGTCAACATTCAAAAATCAAGATTGCTGCCATCCCAAGAGATTATATTTCTAGGAGCAAAACTGGACACACAGCTACAAATGGCTTTCCTTACAGAGGAGAAACAAGAGCATTTAACAGCTTACTTCAGAGGCCTAGCAAAATTAACCCACCTGACCGCAAGGAAGACCTTGCAGGCTCTGGGGTTCATGGCATCTTGCATTCTTCTAATCCCTCTGGCAAGACTACACATGAGAAAGCTGCAATGGTACCTAAAAAGCTTGTGGTCACAACACAGCCACAACCTAGAAGACATAATGCCACTCATACCATGCCTGCAAAGGGAATTTCTGTGGTGGGCTCAAGCAAGTCACTTAAACGAAGGCATGCTTTTCAACAAACCTCCAGCAAGCCAAACTATTACAACAGACGCCTCAGACCTAGGATGGGGGGGCGCACATGGACGGCAGATGCATTCAAGGGCAGTGGACTCCCATGGAGATGCAAAAGCACATAAATCAAAAAGAGATGTTGGCAGTGATACATGCAATAGAAGCCTTTGGAGAATCTCTTCAACAAGGTCATCTGCTAATAAGAACAGACAACACCACTGTCATGTAGTACATAAACAAACAAGGGGGCACTCATTCCTACCCCCTCTGCAGACTAACAATGATTCTTTGGGAAAAGTCCCTGAAGCTGAACATCTACTTGCAATCCCAGTTTGTTCCAGGCAAGGACAATGTTCTGGCAGACAGATTGAGCAGAAATTTCTTGGATCCACTCGAATGGATGCTACACCCACGCATTTGCGCACAAATAGCATCTGCATGGGGAAGACCAGACATAGACCTCTTTGCATCTCATCTCAATCATCACCTGGAAAGGTTCTGCACAAGGATACACCATCCTCTAGCTTGGAGAACGGATGCTCTTTCCTTCAGCTGGAATGCTCTAACAATTTATGCATTCTCTCCTCTACCTTTGCTCGTGTTACTGAAGATCAAGGCAGAACAGCCAAGAGGAATCTTGATAGCTCCAGACTGGCCAAGGTAACACTGGTATCCACTACTATTGAGCATAACCCACTCCAAACCGTGGCCCTTGCCTCAATGGCCTCTGCTCTAGACTCAACACAGTTACAAGACTGTTCATCAGAACCTGCAAACCCTAAAGCTAACAGCTTAGAGAGTTCCATGACTCACTCTCTGAAAAAGTTCAGGAAATTTTGCTGGAGGCACGCAGACCTTCCACCAGAAAAACCTATTTGGCCAAATGGAAGAGATTCACCATCTGGAATGTCAGCAAGGGCCAGGATGCATCATTGGTGAACATACCTCAGATATTGGAATACTTGACAGAAATGTTTCACAGTGGCCTCTCATACTCTTCCATCAAAATCCACGCTTCAGCTATCTCAGCACATTACAACTGTGATCCGCCTGTGTTCTCGCATCCTTTGCTAAGACAGCTTCTAAGAGGCATAAAGAATATTAAACCTCCAAGGAAGCTACCAATTCCTGCATGGGACCTCAATTATGTCTTGGAAAAATTAATTCTACCTCCTTTTGAACCAGCAGCATCTTCAGAAATTCAATTTCTCTCTTGGAAAACGGTTTTCCTGTTGGCAGTCACTTCAGCAAGAAGAGTCTCGGAGATACAGGCCCTCATGGCAGTTCCTCCCTTTATCATCTTTCATCAAGACAGAGTTTCCCTTAGGACCAGTCCTTCATTCATGCCTAAGGTGATATCCAGAGTGTCTCTAAACCAAGCAATCCACCTGCCTACTTTCTTTCCTAATCCTCAAAATAAAGGGGAAAAGTTGCTGCATACTTTAGACATTCACAGACAACTACACTATTACTTGGACAGAACAAAGTCCACCAGGAAGTCTGACCAACTGTTTGTAGCCTATGCTGCGGGAGTGCAAGGGAAAGCAGTAACCAAACAAACTATCTCAAAATGGATTGGACACTGCATCAGATTCTGTTATTCTTTTCATGGAAAAAGTGTGCCAGCTAATATTAGATCACACTCCACCAGAGCTATGGCCACATCCACAGCCTTTCTAAGAGGAGTGGCTACAAAAGATATTCTAGAGGCTGCTACATGGAGCTCCGTGCATACATTTACCAAACACTACAACCTGCCATTATACTCCAGATCCCGAGCAGGCTTTGCTTCGGCAGTCCTGCAGGGCCTTCTAGCTACACCATCCCTTGCTTAGTCCTACCACCCCCAGCTTGGCTATGGTATTCAACCCATATTTCAGGACTGCAGTTGCATTCTTGAAGGACATAGTACAGTTTTGTACCTACCATAAATGTAGATGTCCGATAGATATGCAACTGCAGTCAGGTTTATCCTCCCTCCTACCCCTCTGTTTTTTCCCATTTTGGGTCCTTACTCCCCTTACCTATCAGCTGGGGATATATGTTATGGTGTATCTGTTTATTACTGTTGTGCATGTCTGATTTTATCTGTTTATCCATTCACCAAATTTAGCCTTCATTGGAGGGCACCTGGCATCTGGGGCAAGAAACACTGAGGAAGATGGCGTCGGCTGATGCCTTTATACTCCAGCCACTCTGACGTCGGGGAGGAGGCGACATCGGCCGACGCCGGACCCAGACTATGGAATCTGGCCGACCGAAGGGCTGCCTGAGGCAGGACAACCCATATGTCAGGACTGCAGTTGCATATCTATCGGACATCTACATTTATGGTAGGTACAAAACTGTACTTTTTGGTTTGAAGGAGCTTTCAACATAAGGTTTGTAGTTTTCATCTTCGATCAGGGCTCTATGTTCCAAGGGGTGACTCTGTATTATCTCTGGAAGGCTGCATCATACTCTCTCTATATCTCCATGTTTTGGTTTTAAGGAACTGTCAGCGTTAGGGTTTGTAGTTTTCATCTTCGATCAGGGCTCTATGTTCCAAGGGGTGACTCTGTGTTATCTCTGGAAGGCTGCATCATACTCGCTCTATATCTCCATGTTTTGGTTTGAAGGAACTTTCAACATAGGGTTTGTAGTTTTCATCTTTGATCAGGGCTCTATGTTCCAAGGGATAACTCTGTGTTATCTCTGGAAGGCTGCATCATACTCGCTCTATATCTCCATGTTTTGGTTTGAAGGAACTTTCAACGTAGGGTTTGTAGTTTTCATCTTCGATTAGGGCTCTATGTTCCAAGGGGTGACTCTGTGTTATCTCTGGAAGGCTGAATCATACTAGCTCTGTATCTCCATGTTTTGGTTTGAAGGAACTTTCAACGTAGGGTTTGTAGTTTTCATCTTCGATCAGGGCTCTGTTCCAAGGGTGACTCTGTATTATCTCTGGAAAACTGCATCATACTTGCTCTATATCTCCATGTTTTGGTTTGAAGGAACTTTCGACATAGGGTTTGTAGTTTTCATCTTCAATTAGGGCTCTATGTTCCAAGGGGTAACTCTGTGTTATCTCTGGAAGGCTGCATCATACTCGCTCTATATCTCCATGTTTTGGTTTGAAGGAACTTTCAACATAGGGTTTGTAGTTTTCATCTTTGATTAGGGCTCTATATTCCAAGGGGTGACTCTGTGTTATCTCTGGAAGGCTGCATCATACTCGCTCTATATCTCCATGTTTTGGTTTTAAGGAACTTTCAACATAAGGTTTGTAGTTTTCATCTTCGATCAGGGCTCTATGTTCCAAGGGGTGACTCTGTGTTATCTCTGGAAGGCTGCATCATACTCGCTCTATATCTCCATGTTTTGGTTTGAAGGAACTTTCAACATAGGGTTTGTAGTTTTCATCTTCGATTAGGGCTCTATGTTCCAAGGGGTAACTCTGTGATGTCCTTCAAGGATGCATCTGCAGTCATCACATATGGGTTGTCCTGCCTCAGGCAGCCCTTCGGTCGGCCGGATTCCAAAGTCTGGGTCCGGCGTCGGCTGTCGCACTTTCCCCAACGTCAGAGCACCTGGGGTATAAAAGCATCAGCCGACGCCATCTTCCTCAGTCTTTCTTGCCGCGTGGTGCCCGAAGCAGAAGCAGTTCGCAAGTGCCGGTCGGCCAGCTCCTGTAATTCAGCTACCGAAGACTTCAAAAAGCTAAGTACCCCATTGGGGACTCTTACTTGCCTCAGCCGATGTCAGATAAAGTTAATAATTGTTTAACTTGTGGTAAACAAATACCTCATAAGGATTTCCACTCTTACTGTCTCCCCTGCCTAGGCCAAGACCACGACATCTCGGCCTGTTCAGCCTGTGCTTCCTTCAACCGACGCACTCTTAGACGTCGGGCGGAGTTTGCAGAGGAATTTTTTGGGCTAGTTTTTCATATAAGATGCCGTCGGAGACTCCGACTTCTCATTTAGTTAAGAAACGGAAGGACAAGGACCGACACACGCTGGCCGCGGTTTCGGCTGAAACCACGGCCAGGCCCACCGCGAGTGTCTCGGTCTCGGCTGAAACTGAGTCCTTGGTACTTCCAATTACCGAAACCGCTCAACCGACTACCTTGGTCCCGGAGGCCCCGGCTGAGTCGGTTATTGAATTTCCAACAGAAACTGGTGTCCTGGAACCTTCCGACACCATTCCTTTAGACAAATCTACACCAGCACGTGGTGCAGCCAGGCCTCCTGCATCCATGTCCATTAAGGCATTCTCCAGGGCTAAAGCTGCTAAACTCTCAAAAGCTTTGCCTCCCAAGGTTATCCCTCAGGGACCCTCTACTGGTTCACAGATTCTAAGCTTAGCAGAGGATCTTATTCCTTAATTAGGGGTTGTCAACCTCATCCGGACAGGGGCTCTCAACCTCCTCCAGACAAAAGGCCCAGGGTTGAGCCCTCTGATCCCCACTCCTCAGATGAGGCCTCTGATGGCTCTACTCTCGGACCACCAGGAGGAGGCTTTTTCGGCCTACGAGGATTCTGATGCAGAGGAATCTATTCCCTCGGCCTCCCCTTTTGAAGAGTTTTCCTTTGGGGAGACACTACACACCAGGAGAGAGCATTTCCAATGGCAGGGCCAGGAATTCTCTGATTCCAGGAAAAGATTAAGGACCTTTTTACATTTGCCTCAGCATAGACCTTTAGCTATTCCTCCTGTTTTGAATGTCATTGATGATGTGTACTCTGACTCTAGCACAACCCCTGATTCTCTCCCTCTGGCTCCTGTCAAACCCGATAGGTACTACAGGGTCCCGAACTCACATCTTTACCTTTACAAGGCCCACTCTGCTGATCCAGAAACTATTTCCCAGGGCCCTAAAGAGGTTGCAGTTGCCACCGCTAAAAATCCTCTCCCCTCTGAAAGGGAGTCCAGAGCTTTAGAGAGATGGGGTAAAAAAGTGTATACTTCTGCTACTCTTTCTATGAGGGCATTAAATTGTCAATTTCATATGATACAGTACCAAGAGTATTTGTTAGATGAATTGCATAAAAAACTGTCTTTGCCTGATCCCCTAGACCACAAGTCTCTTCAGGATCTGGTACATAACTCACAACAGGTTAGCAACCATTTCTTGCAATGTGGTTATGATGCATTGGAAGCTTCATGTATGTCAGCTATGACTGGCGCAGTCATACGTAGGCATGCTTGGCTGAAGGAACAATCTCTGCCAGACCATGTTAAAGCAAAGCTGCTGGATGCTCCTCTGGAAAAGCAAAAGTTATTTGGCTCCACGGCTCAGGAGGTCCTAAAGAAATTTGAAGAAAAGGCAAAATCCGTACAAACAGTCAAAGATTTTCTCCAAGTACAACCACCAAGATTCAGCAGGAATTGGCCTTCCAAGAATTGGTCCTTTCCAGACACAGAGAGGTTTCAGAGAGGCAAGAACAGGCGTGCCAGAGGTAGAGGGCAAGCTAGAGGCTCCTACAGAGGACGTCAATGGCAGCCTCCCAACCAGAGAGCTAATGCAGGACCTTCAACTGCTGCACAAGTACAGGCCCAATGACTTTACTTTGAAACCGCCAACCAGGGCTCAATTGGAAGCACCTTTGGGCGGAAAGCTTTCGTTATTCTCAGAAAATTGGCACAGTATTACAAGGGACAAATGGACACTACAAATAATAGACAAAGGATACAGGTTTCATTTCCACACATTACCAAAAAGAAAGGGCATGCCAGACCTGCCACCGAATCAAAGGGCAGAGGCTTTGAAACAAATTTCCAGCTTAATGCAAATGAAAGCTATAGAAAAGGTTCCTCTCTCAGAACAAGGCCAAGGATTTTATTCCAGACTATTCCTTGTTCCAAGAAAAGAAAAACAATGGAGGCCTATTCTCGACTTGTCCGCACTGAATACTTATCTCATTGTGCCAAAGTTCAAAATGCTGACTCTACAGCAGCTCCTTCCCATGCTGGGCAAGGGGTCTTGGCTGGTAACTCTAGACCTCAAGGAGGCATACCTGCATGTCCCTATCAGACAAAGTTGCAGAAGACACCTCAGATTTCTTGCAGGGTCAGAGCATTATCAATTCTCAGCATTGCCCTTTGGCTTATCTACTGCGCCCAGAGTATTCACGAAATGCCTGGCATCAGTAATTGCACACTGCAGACTTCAGGGATTCAAATATACCCATATCTGGACGACTGCCTTATACAAGCGGACAGCCAACAAACTTTGGTAAAACACTTGAATTATGCCATCCACCTACTTCAGGCCTTGGGATATACAGTCAACTTTCACAAATCAAGTCTTGTTCCATCCCAAAGAATAACCTTTCTGGGTGCAGATCTAGATACAACCACCCAAATGGCCTTCCTCACAGAAGAAAAACAAAGTCAACTACCAGATTACTTCAAAAATCTGACAAGACAAACCCAGCTGACTGCAAGGAAAATCCTGCAGGCCCTGGGTTACATGGCTTCTTGCATCCTTCTGATTCCGCAAGCAAGACTACAAATGAGGAAACTACAATGGTACCTAAGGAGTTTATGGACTCAGCACAGTCACAGCCTGGAAACTTTGATACCACTCCTTCCATGCCTTCAAAAGGAATTTCTGTGGTGGGCTCAAGCAAGCCAGTCAAACAGGGGTCTGCCTTTCAGCACACCAATAGCCAGCCAAACCATTACAACAGATGCTTCAGACCACGGATGGGGAGCGCACATGGAGGGCAGATGCATTCAAGGTCTATGGTCACAAAAAGAGCTACGCATGCACATAAACCAAAAGGAAATGCTGGCAGTGATACATGTAGTCGAAGCCTTCAAACCCTTTCTGCATCATGGCCATCTGCTAATAAGGACAGACAACACCACGGTTATGTGGTACATCAACAAGCAAGGAGGCACCCATTCCTATCCTCTTTGCAGGCTGGCAATGAATCTATGGGAACTTTCCTTGAAACTCAATATACAGCTGCAATCCCAGTTTGTGCCAGGGAAAGACAATATACTGGCGGACAGCTTAAGCAGAAATACCATGGATGCACACGAATGGATGCTGCACCCAGACATCTTTCTACAGA
Organism: Protopterus annectens; assembly: GCF_019279795.1. Classification (NCBI taxonomy): domain Eukaryota; kingdom Metazoa; phylum Chordata; order Ceratodontiformes; family Protopteridae; genus Protopterus; species Protopterus annectens. Next base: position 625,176,954 of record NC_056735.1, on the reverse strand, counting down.
TAACACAATCATGGGGGAGGCCGGACTTAGATCTTTTTGCCTCCCCCCACAATCATCAACTGAAGAAATTCTGCTCAAGGACATACCACCCACAAGCATGGAAAGTGGACGCCCTCTTTCAGCTGGAGAACTCTAACAGTGTATGCATTTCCACCTCTCCCATTAATGACCAAGGTTTTACTGAAGATCAGGACAGAGCAGCCAAAAGTGATTCTGATAGCTCCGGACTGGCCAAGACAGCACTGGTACCCACTGTTAAAGAGCATGTCACGCACGAAACCATGGCCTCTTCCTCTATGGCCACTTCTACTGACACAGCACAATTACAAAACTCTGCATTCCAACCTGAAAACCTTGCAACTAACAGCCTGGAAAATACCTTGACTCCTCCTCAGGACAAGCTATCCCATAGAGTGAAAGATATTATTATGGAAGCTCGCTGACCTTCCACAAGAAAGGCATATTCAGCAAAATGGAAAAGATTTCACATTTGGAACACCACAAAGGGCCTAGATGTGACAGTGATGAACATGGCACATATCTTGGAATACTTGGCAGAAATGTTCCACAATGGTCTGTCTTACTCTTCCATTAAAATTCATGCTTCAGCAATTTCAGCAGAGTACAATACTGATCCACCTGTCTTCTCTCACCCTCTCCTAAGACAGTTTCTAAGAGGAATCCAAAACATCAATCCTCCAAGGAAACCACCTCTACCTGCTTGGGACCTTAACTTCATGTTGGAAAAACTAACACTGCCTCCCTTTAAACCAGCAGCATCTGCAGAACTACAGTTCCTGTCTTGGAAGACTGCTTTCCTTCTGGCCATAACCTCAGCAAGAAGAGTATCTGAGTTACAGGCCCTTATGGCAGTACAGCCATTTCTTATTTTTCATCAGGACAGAGTTTCATTGAGAACCAATCTTACATTTATGCCAAAGGTGGTATCCAGGGTTTCATTAAATCAAGCTATTCATTTGCCTACCTTCTTTCCAAATCCACAAAACAAAGGGGAGAAACTTCTGCACACCCTGGACATACACAGACAGTTGCGCTACTACTTGGACAGAACTAAAGGTTACAGAAAAACTCACCAGCTGTTGGTAGCATATGCTGCTGGTACACAAGGAAAAGCAATTTCCAAACAGACAGTTTCAAAATGGATAGGGAATTGCATTCGTTTTTGTTACTCCTTTCATGGAAAAACTGTGCCAGCTAACATTAGACCTCATTCCACGAGAGCCACAGCCACCTCCACAGCCTTCTTAAGAGGGTGGCTACCAAGGACATTTTAGAAGCTGCTACATGGAGCTCCGTGCATACATTTGCCAAGCATTACAATTTACCTTTATATTCCAGATCCAGAGCAGGCTTTGCTATGGCAGTCCTGCAGGGCATTTTAGCTACTCCATCCTTTACATAGTTCCTCCACCCCCAGATTGGCTATGGTATTCTACCCATATGTGATGACTGCAGATGCATCCTTGAAGGACATAGTACAGTTTTGTACCTACCATAAATGTAGATGTCCGATAGGTATGCATCTGCAGTCAGGTTTACCCTCCTCCTTCCCCTCTGTGGTATTTCTTGGGTACTTACCCTCTTATAGCTAGCTGGGGTGATCTATTATGGTGTATTTGTTTTATATTATTGTGCATGTTTGGATTTTAAATGCATCTCTCCAAATTTAGCCTTCCTTAGAGGGCACCTGGCATCTGGGGCAAGAAAAACTGAGAAAGATGGCGTCGGCTGATGCTTTTATACCCCAGGCGCTCTGACGTCGGGGAAAGTGCGACATCAGCTGACGCCGGACCCAGACTTTGGAATCCGGCCGACCGAAGGGCTGCCTGAGGCAGGACAACCCATATGTGATGACTGCAGATGCATACCTATCAGACATCTACATTTATGGTAAGTACAAAACTGTACTTTATCTCTGGAAGGCTGCATCATACTCGCTCTGTATCTCCATGTTTTGGTTTGAAGGAACTTTCAACATAGGGTTTGTAGTTTTCATCTTCGATTAGGGCTCTATATTCCAAGGGGTGACTCTGTGTTATCTCTGGAAGGCTGCATCATACTCACTCTATATCTCCATGTTTTGGTGTGAAGGTACTTTCAACATAGGGTTTGTAGTTTTCATCTTCGATCAGGGCTCTATGTTCCAAGAGGTGACTCTGTTTTCTGTCTGGACTCTTCCTCACTTTGATGACTCATTGGTTGCTACTTAAATCCATGCTCTTGTGAACATGTGTGCTAGTATAGTTCCCAAGTTGCAAAATATATTTTTTCCATTTAACTTCATGTAGGACTCACATTGGCCTTCCTTATGTCATCTATTTTTTTGTAGTTTAAATAGAGGTATTTCATATGTTTTTCCAAGATATTTGAAGTATCCCATTTTTTCAGTCCACTGCCTCCTTTTGATATTACCTGTGGGCTAGGAAAGTTAAATGTGATTGCTTGTCACAGGTGAAAATGTTTAATTATTATTACTCTTTAGATGATTTCTGAACTTCAAGCATTCCATTACAGTTTCATAGTCATGCATATGTATATAGTAATTCTAAAATAATTTAATTTATTTGAGTTTAGCCTGAGTCTAGTTTTGCAGTTGTTTGTAAAATGTTCCTGAAGTCTAGTTAAGGCATATGAAGTATTTTAGAAGTACATCAGTGATTCAATAATTGAATCGTGTGTGTAGGGCACATTCTTTCTTCTGGGATGTCTTACAGCAGTACTGTAAAAATGGGTGTCTACTCACCAGAACCGCATTTATTTATTTTATTTATTTAACATTTGTTGACGACTGCGGTGGTGGTGCTGTGGTAGCATTGTCGCCTCACAATGAGACGTTGTCCTGTTCAATTCTCAGCTAAAGCGTCTTCTGTGTGGAGACATGCGTGAATGGGCATACCTTCGTTGAAGGTTGTATGTCAGGGCTGGCAGCTCGGTACGTAAAAAATCTGCTGCCAATCATTAGTGGACCGGAGTTCCGCTGTGGCGACCCCTAACCGGGAAAAGCCGAAAGATACAACATTTAACATTTGTTGACTGAGAAGGTCCAACTAGAACAGAGCCTATTTTCAGCGGAGGCCCATGGAGAAATGCTCTAGACGCATGTCTTTGGAATGTGGGAGGAAACCGGAGCACCCGTAGGAAGCCCACGCAAACACAGGGAAGACATGCAGACTCCTCACAGAAGGCACCCCAGCTAAGAATCGAACTAGAGAACCTCTTACTGTGAGGTGACAATGTTAACCACTGCACCACCCATCTGGCCTAACTTAAAAGAAATTTCTGGTGCTTTGCATGAAGGCAGTGCCATTCACCCTAGCTGCAGGTACTGCTGCTTTCTGGCATTGTTTGGCATGTTCTTTTATGTGAATAGGTGTAGATTTAGGTCTTACAGTAGAAGGGACTGATAAAGTAGCATTGAAACACATTGTTGGGTAAGGGAACATTCACATGTGTTTCCACATGGAGCTACACATGATTAAGATTAAGTAAAATATGATGCAGTGCCCAGCATATTGGAGTTAGAGGTATAGCATTGTATTAACCCATTGTCCTTCTCTGCAGGGGTATCATTGCTGAAGGCCAGTTGATGTGATTAAGATATGAAGATTAAAGAATGCAAATATTGGCTAAAAGCATAAGCAGCGAGGATCAGGAGTTATTGGGGAATAGATCTTCCTAAAATAATGAAAATTTGTACGCTGGGGCTAGACAGCATATTAATGTTAATGGGAAAAAGAAGCTGAAAGAAAAGGTGGATCAATGTGTTAGATCAGAGCTCTATTAAACTAGTATACAAGTAGAGAGGGAACCTTAGGTCCACTAATTTATTTGTTTATTAACAGTTTGTTAACTAGGTTAGTCTCAGTAGGTCAGTGGCCTTTTTTCAGCTGAGACCTGAGGTAGTATTCATACTGACTAGGTGGGATCTGTCTGGGTGCTGGGGAATGTTCCTTACATTGACGGTTGGTGGTGTTAGTAGAATAATGGCAGCACCAGTGAGTTGGCCAGCACTGATATAGTGTACTACAGGGGTGTCCAACTTTTTTAGTTCTTAGACCATAGTTGTAGAGGCTTGGGGGACCACATTACTATACTGAAGATGTATCTGCTTTTTTTACAGTCCACAGTCAGTGCAGCATTTCATTTACGGAATAAAAAACAGACACTGCTGGTTTCAAAATTATTTCTGCACTCTTGCCCCACTCAAAACAAGCTTATAGCTTGAGACATTTACAAGTAATATCCTTGCTATAATAGCACAAATGTAGTGGTGCAGATAGGGTTGCCACCTTTTACATAGGCCAAAGTGGGACATGGGTATGTGGCCAGTATGACACTGGCCACACCCTCTACCATGACATCATCACAGGAGTGGTGAAGGAGATGTAGTTATGGGTACAACAGCTGACTGGCTGTTGGAGTGGCTTAGCTGGCTTTCTGGCTGGCTGCTGGAGTTGCTAGCTGGCTAGCTGGCTGGCTGGCTGCTGGAATGGCTAGCTTTCTGGCTGGCTGACTGCTGGAGTGGCTAGCTGGCTGGCTGCTGGAGTGGCGATCTGGCTGGCTGCTGGAGTGGTTAGTTTGCTGGCTAGCTGCTAGAGTGGCTAGCCGGCTGGCTGACTGCTGGAGTGGCTAGCTGGCTGATTGGAGGCTGGCTGATGGAGTAGCTAGCTGGTTGGTGGGAGGCTGGCTAGATGGCTAGTTGGGTGCTGGAGTGGCTGGCTAGCTGTCTGGCTTCTGGAGTGGTTAGCTGGCTGTCTAGCTGCTAAAGTGGCTATCTGGCTGGCTGCTGGAGTGGTTACTTGGTTGGCAGGAGTGGCTAGCTGGAAGGATGAATGACTGGACTGATGGATTAATAGATGGATGGATGGATTGCTGGATGGATGAATGAATGGATGGCTGGCTGGCTGGCTGGCTGGCTTGCTGGATGAATGGATGGCTGGATTGCTGGATGAATGAATGGCTGGTTGGCTCGCTGGCTGGATGAATGGCTGGCTGCCTCAGCTTTTAGAAAGAGGAAAAAAAAATCTTGCTCTTTCTTTAGCAGCTCTTGAAGCACTAAAAACAAACTGCTCTACAGCTGCAATGTTTGTAGGGATCTTCCTGCCCCATTCCCCACCCCATTCATGAATTGCAGCCGATTGCTGCATGATTCAAAGCACCCAGACCTAACAGGGAATAGCTCTGCCTATAGGTCTGGGTTGGTGACATAACTGAATTGCAGTAATTGCAGGTTTTCGACGGTGAGTCAGTGAGATCGAAAAATGGGACTTTTCAAGTTCCACTAATTTGCACAGCAGGCAACGGGATGAGGCAGCTCAACCCCGTGATAGTCCTGCTGATAACAGGATAGGTGGCAACCTTAGGTGAAAATACACATCGTTTTTAAAAATGGTACAACTGTACAAATCCAGATGAAATTTTACCAAAGCGTGTATCACAAGTGTCAAAAAGCAGAATAAAAAGTAATTGAGATATGTGACATGGAAAGCCACAGTTAATGGGTCCATTAAATGGGATGTCTGATATTGCTTGTTTTTGCACAAGTTATAAAATTTGTTTATCTCTTTAAACAGATTGTCTTTAAACAAAAAGTCTTTGGTCATTTGTTGTTTTTGCACAAGTAGTTAGTCTATGTCTTTACTAACTGTTGAAGTGGCAGTGTAAAGTGTATCTGCCAGATGTGCATCTGTCATAACAGATGTTTATTTACTTTTCATATTCTTTATTCTGGACAAGAGTTTCTTACAGCAGTACATTCTGACAAAAAGCGCAGTAAGCATCAAAAATGGTCTTAGTATTTCAAAGCATTTTCCATTTCTGCAGATACAAGAACTGTAGATTTGTAGAAATTCAAGAGAGCTTGATGAATTGTAACTGTATGGTATCAGAAGCAGTTCAGAGATCGAATGGAAATGGGTCTCCAGCTATTGAAATGACAATGTGAATTGCATCTGCCAGATGTGCATCAGTGATAAGAGATGGATTTGCTTTTCACACTTTGTTCTGCAGAATAACTGCTTATAACAGTACATGCTGCTAAAAATTTCATTAAATCTCATAGCATTTTCTATATTTGGATGTATTTCCGCTGAAACAGTTACTGTAGATCAACTAGAAACGGGTCTCCAAATGCTGAAGTAGCAATGTGAAAGGGCATCTGCCAGATTTGCATCTGTGAAAATTGCAGTAAATCTCATAGCATTTTCTATACTTGGATATATTTCTGTAGAAGCAGTTACTATAGATTTGTAGAAATTCACAAGAATGTTATCTGTGAAGGATCTCTTTAAGTTACTGTGGCTCTGGAGCTCAGTGAGCTCTAACTGCATTGTATCAGAAGCAGGGCGGGGAATAACTGTAAATGGGTCTCCACAGATCATGGAGTGGTGTTTACAGAAGTCCGCAAAACTATGCTTGCATTCTTCAATGAGCTTGGCCAGCAGGGGACAGTATTTGTGTAGTTGACTGTATCAGTAGGTCTTGTGCTCAGGGTTGAGAAATTAAACAGTTTCTGCTTGGATAAAAGCGTTGCAGCAGTTCTAGCTTTAGAATGAATGTGAGTACATGTTCAAACAGTCTATTAACCAATTGATCCTTCCTCTGTAGTTTCATATTTAAGTCAGCTAACAGTTTGGTGATGTCTACAAGAAAATCCAGGTCGTTTAACCACAAATCATCTTTAAAAAAATGTGGCATCTTTTCCTTTGTCATCCTTGAAGGATTTTATTTAATTTCCTCACAATTTAACAGTTATTAGCAAAATGACTCTAAGATTGTTAATCTAAAAGATCCTGCAGTACAAAAATGAATCACTGTCACTTATTATTAATATTTTCATAAATGAGTATCCTACATGTTATTAAGGGATATGGTGTGAAACGCTAGGGTGGGAGACAGGAAAATTTATTGTCAATGTCCATTTGTATTGTAGTACACTTGAGATATTGATAGTTGTTTGTTATCAAGTATGACAATCAATATTATTTCCATATGTACTTAATGTTTCCAAAAACAGGTGACTTACAAACTGTTGCATGATATCTGGTGAAATCCTGAATGTTATTGAAAAAATCTCTTTGATACTTGTGCTGCACATTGCACATTTAGAGAGATAACCAGTATTATTCATTTTGCTAACTGTACAACTGAGCATATTTTTTTCATATTTCTGTATATATCTCAAACATGCACTCATATGTACGTTTATTGTTGTCATGTGAAAGCTTACATCTGTTTAACAAAATATTCTAACAATATATGTCTAGGTTGTGCAGTTGCCAAGCTATGAAAATTTGTGAAGGTTTAAAAAAATTAATTTTTGGTTTGTCTACACTATAATACATTGTAATGCTTATGAAAAGACTGCAAGTGCACTGACTGTTACCACTGTGAAGAATTTTTTACTGATAACACTGATATTTGTAAAGGTGTGATAGCTTTTGATGTTCACAAAATACTTCCATTTGTTTATCTTGTTCTTTTTAAGTACATTTTTTTTTTCAGAAAATGCTCAGGAATGCAAGATGTATGTAATCTTCTAGAGTTGTGACATTCCACACCACATAGGTGTTAACGAGTTAAGTTTTAGTTCTTGGGCACAGCTATAGTTTCTCGAGTGAAGAACTTGACAAATTAAACACCCCGAGACATCATGATGTTCAATCACAAAATAGTCTTCAGACCTTGAACTTTTGAAAACATGACCTTCGTTCTCAATCTTTCCTTCTTTTCTTACAAGTCGACTGCATTATTATAAGTATCTGTAGGAGAAGGAACCAAGAAAGGCATACGTTAAGCTGACTTCTTCTTCTTATTTCGGCATTTCCCGGTTAGGGGTCGCCACAGCTGACTAACTTCCTTTAATCCTTAAGCATTCTGAAGTAATTAGTTACAAGGAGGATTTTGGTTATTCAAGATTTTCATAGCCTTTTTAACTTGCTCACCCCAAACTTGACAGAAGTAAACTGCATTATGCTGCATACCTGCTGTTCAACAAAAGGTTTTACTCAGTAAATTGCTGACTTTTGTTGGCACTTCACTACTTGAGCTTGCAACTTTGAAAAATGATGGCTGTTTTTCAGGGATTTTACTCTGTCCTTCCTCAGTTGTCCAGTGATGTCAAATTTAGATGCATGCTTTGTAGTGCATTGATGCTTTATGTTGAACTCCTTGGGCACAGCTATAGTTTTTTGAGAAATTAAATAACACGGTAACACCGTCCTGAGTTTACTTTCTGTTGCTTGACCCCTTGAACTTAAAAGGTGCAATGACCTTTTCTATGATCTCTTTCATTTCAAATGTTTTGTCTTGCAGGATCCCTTTGTTACGTATGCAGTGATGAGTCATGAGTTTCGGTGGAACTTAATTAATAATTAAATTTACAAACCCACTTTGCTTCCCAGTCATGGATGGAGCTTCAACAGTTGTGACATCAGAGGGTGTTGATTCAGTGAGCTTCATTTTCACGAATACCTTTTTCACTCAACCTAAAATTTCCTTTTCTGTTACATTGTCTTTCATTGCACAAACATCCAGTGTTTGGCAAAATTTCACCTGGATTAACAAAAAGGCCTACTGCAACAAATGTAAAGACAGCAAAAACAGTTGAGATGTGACCCGTAAAATCGCAGTTAATGAGGTGTTTGACATTGCTTGTTTTTGCACAAATAGTCTATGTCTGCACCAACCACTGAAGTGGCAATGCAAACTGTATTTGTGATAACAGATCTTGTTTTGCTTTTCACGGTCTTCTTTCTGGAGAAGAGCTGCTCATAGCAGTAAACGCTGCCTAAAGTGCTGTAAGTTTCATGGCATTTTCTATGACATTTGGATATATTTCTGCAGAAACATATTTGCTGTAGAAATTGAGGAGACCCCCTGTAAGTCACTGTTGCTCTGAAGCTCAATGAGATCTAACTGCATAGTATCAGCAGCAGTAAAGGGATCAACTGAAGATGGGTCTCCAAAGATCCTCGTGATGTTGTTGTGTTTAAGGAAGTCCTCAAACCTACATTGGCACTCCAGTGAGCTTGGTTAGTAAAGTATTTTGTGCAGTTGACTGTATCAGCAGGTCTTGTGCTTGGCTTGAGAAGTGAAATACTTTCTACTTGGACAAATGCATCTGCAGTAGTTCTAGCTTTTAAGTGAATGTGAGCACATATTCATATGGTCTGTTAACCAAATTATCCTTCTTTTGTAGTTTCATATTTAATTTGGCTAATAATTTGGTGATGTCTGCAAGAAAAGCTAGATCATTTATCCACAGATCATCGTGTAAAAGTGCAGCATCTTTTCCATTGTTGGCCATGAATGATTTTATTTTCTCATGGTATAACCAAAATCTGTCTAGCATTGCTGCTTTGCTCAACCACCAAACTTACAGAAGTAAATCACATCATCACCTTCTTCTTCAAGAAAGGCTTTCAACTGCCTGTGATTCAAATCCATTGATCTTATAATGGTAACAATTGCAGTGACCTTTTCCATGACCTCTTTCATTTCTAGTTTATTGGCACGTGAGTTCTCTTGCTGGATTATGCATTGATGAGCCATGAGTTCCTGTGGCACTTCCTTCATCAATAAACTTACTAATCTTTGCTTTCCTACCATGGATGGAGACCCATCAGTTGTGGCCCCAGAGAGTTTTACTTCACTGAGCTTTGTTTTCTCCAACATCTGTTTCACTTGTTCAGAAATATCCTTTCTAGCTGAAGTGCCTTTCATTGCAGAAACCTCTGGCAGTTCTTCAAGCACATCAGAAGGCTTGTTAACTCCTCAAACACATATAGCTATTTCAACAACAACGCCAACATCGCTGCTTTTATTGACTGCCAAGCTGAAGAACTGTCGTTGTTGTAGTCTTCTACAAAGATTAGCTTTAGTGTTTGAGGGACAGGTCCTCTTCTCTTCTCTTCTTGCAGGTGTCTGATAAGAAAGACTTAAATTTCCCACTGTCATCTTCTTCTCTGAAAAGGCCACATCTGCAATTATTCTAAGGCAGTCTTTCACAAACTCCATCCAGGAATGACTTCCCTCTTTTAACTATTAGTTCTGCTATTAAATGTCAGACTTTTGTTGGTATTTCACTACCTGAGCTTGTAACTTTGAAAAATGACTGCTGGCCATTAAAACCTTGTTTTGGGGCTTTTACTCTGTCCTTCCTTAGTTGTCCAGTGATGCAGTGATGCTGTCAAATTTAGCTGCATGCTTTGTAGTGTAATGATGCTTTACTTTGGCTTCCTTGGGCACAGCTATGTTTTCTTGACAAGTTAAGCACACAGTAACACTACGTTGTTCAGTCATGAAATAGTCCTCAGACTATGAACTTTTGGAAGGACTACCATCACTGTCAGTCTTTTTCTTACAAATAGACAGAATTGTGATAAATATCTGTGGGAAAGTAACCAGAAAAGGCATAAGTCAAGCTGATCAACTTCCTTTGATCCCTAAACATTCTGAAGTAACTATGAAAATTTGCACATATTCCAGAATTAACATCCCAAGGGACCCGTAGGTGCCAACAGACATGGTGATGCAGTCTTCCTTACAAGACCCTGTATGCTGCCATATACAGTGTAACCTCATTGCTACACCCCCCCAATAAACCATGTTAATGATAAGTGTACCCCTGACAAAAAGGCATAGTGTTGCATTTCAGTTGCTGGTCATACTGATGTACACTGCAGACAACGTCCTATGTTTTAGTAGTATAACAATTTAACCACAACACCCTACATAGAAAACCTTCAACATGTGGATAAGCATCAATGAGGGCAGCAGTTATAATTCATTAATGAACATAGTCTTCTGTACTTCAGTAGGTTTGGCATAAGAGTAGAAGTTCCAAATTGTATTATATTTTCTCACATGAATCACCACATAATCATTTACAGTGGAAAAACCCAAAATGCAGATAAAAAAAATGAGCCATACAGACCCCATAATGATTGCAGGTCAGAAAACTGACCCTAAGAGAAGTGAAACAAACCACCACAATTCAAGTACCTTTTTTTACTGTAATGTTAAAAAAAATGTTAGCAAAGACAGAAAAAGTATTGTAGCACATGTGAAAAACTGAACCATGCCACTCCCCTCATAATTACAAAACTGTATGCTATGGCAATCAACAAAAAAAAAATCAGTGCAAGTGGCAACTGATCTGTGTCACAACAGCAGGGAAAAACAAAGTTCACAATGAAACAGTTCCCTCTGAGTCAGTTGGTAATACACAGCAGTTCTAGCACAAACCTCTGAAATGCATGCTAAGTATAGATGGAAAACCTGAACAGCATCACAAATGCATAGAAAGAATTTATCTAACAATCCCCCTCTCTACCAGTTATACATAGCAGCTATAACAGCAATTCTAGCATTCATCCCAGAAATGCATGCCAGGTTAGAGTGATGCATCCAGCATGCTAATTACTGAATCCTTTGCAAATACTTTGCAAAAATTACAAGAAGTACAGGGAATGGTAAAATATACAAAACAGATATGAATATGTACACGTATCTCTCTCTATCTATCTCTCTTATTAGGTTTACTCAGTTTATCTCCCTGTGGTGTCCCCACAATGGGTCAGTAGTCAAGGAGCCTGAATCCTCACTACTGACACTGGAGAGGGACATTCACTTAGAATACAAATGGATAGTATTTCCAGATGCAGCTCTCTCACAGTTTCCCTTAAGAGCACACAGGGAACACACTCAGCTTGGGTTCTGGGTTTCTCTATCTGTCTGCCTCCAAGTCCCCAATAAGACTCCCCACTGGTACAGCTGCAGAGTTAAGTCCTCAGCCGAGAGCCCAAGCCAAGTCCTCCACCACTTTTCAACAAAGAAACGAACTGGTACTGCTGCTGAACGAAGTTTGTCAACACCAGGAAATACACGACAGAGTAGAAGGTAATGAGTCATCGACCACCACGACTTAATAAAAATACAAAACACTTTAATGTACAAACAATCTTAAAGTAAACACATTTGCAGTTCAATGACCGCTTCATCAGACAAAGTAGAAAAGCTAAAGTTATCTATTTAAACTGTGCACAACCAATCAAAAAATTAAAACGGAATACGTCAGCAGTCAGTTCAACAAATGCTGCTAAAGCATAAACATAAATATTAAACCAACAATATACACATTACTTATTTTCCTTATAAATACCTAATCCATACATCAATAATCCTTCAAGGAAAAGTGATTGCTGTGATGGACAAAGTTTTTTACCTTGAGCGTATGCGTGAATTGTTGAATGGTACTCTCACTTACCTATGCATTTTTAAACCTCAATTAGTAGGTATTACTAAAAGATTGCTTTTCTTCTGTTTGATCTTTTGATGACAGGGATGAAAGCAGAGGATCTTTATAGATATTGTGTTGTAGAACATCCACTTGTACCTGTTCTCTGTGGGCTCCCGAAAGTTCACAACAACCCTGTTTGTCCACCTATGCACCCGAATGTTTTGAGCAAAGGCTGGTCAGTGGAACCTCTTTCCATTTATGTAGATAAGACCCTACACCCTGTCTTAGACACAGTAGATATGGTACTGAAAGACACTAAGCATTTCCTGGAAGATCTGTATGCTAAAACTCGTGTTTTGGAGAGTAGTAGGAGCATTTGTTTTGTGATGATGGATATAGGTTCATAGATTCATAGGTTGGTACTAGGCTATCGGCCCTAGGGCCTATGCAAGCCTAGCCAAACAATTCCCCAGATATTTCTTCCCACAATATTTACTTCCCTGGACCCCTGTCTAACAGGGCGACTGACGTGATCCCCGGGGTGAATTTCCTATCTCCCATCCAATCATTAAGAGGATGAAGAGGGCCAAGGAGGCACTCTGCTTGACATGTATGGGCAGTCTATTCCAGAGTATGGGGAATCTCTGGGTCAGGAACTTATCCCTCCAGCATGTTTTGTTCATTGTGATGACAAGATTTAGATCCCTGGAGTGTGTGGCTCTGAGGGATTGGGATTTCTTTAAGTGGAGCATGTCCAACAGCTCAGGGTTTGACATGGCCTTGTATGTTAAGCAGAGGTCGCCTCTGAGTAGACGATGAGGTATTTCTGCGGCCTTTCCAGCTGTTACAGATGTCTTGTGAGGTACATACCAAATGGGGTGTTGTTCTTTATAATGGGTCTAATGAGTACAGTGGGACAATGACCTCCTTTTTTCTGGATGAAAAGCCCTTAGTGATGAGGTGTGCCACATAGAAGGATTTCCTGACTGTTGTGGTGATGTGGTTATCGAAGGTGAGACCACTGTCCACCTGTGTCCCTAAGTCTCTCATCACACTTTCAGTGTTTAGTGTACTGCCACCTATGTGGTAATTCATGGGTACATGGTTTTTCCCAAAGAGGATAACTATACATTTCTTGGCATTAAGCTTGAGCCCATGGCTCTGGCACCAAACATCTGTTTCTGTAAGGCCCTTTTGTAGAATATCCACATCATTTGGGGATTTAATAATGGCTCCCAGTTTGCAGTCATCTGTGAACTTTGTTAGCCAGAGTCCCTTAGTGTTGGCCTGTACTTCAGTGAAGTAGATGCCGAACAAGAGCGGTCCCAGGACTGAACCCTGAGGTACTCCACTTGTCACTTGTCTGGAGCTGGATTTTGAGTTGGATACTTCTACAGTCTGGGTTCTGTCAGTTGGCAACCCATCGAGTGACGTAGGGATTTATGCCCAGTTTAGTAAGTTTATCTATGATTCCAGAGTGGGGGATGGTGTTGAAGGCCTTGGTGAGGTCCAGATAGGCTGTGTGGACCATCTTACCCTCATCCACTGCTCTGGAGACTGATTCGAAGAAGTCAACCAGGTTCAGGAGACAAGATTGACCCTTCACGAACCCAAACTGGGTGGGGTCCAGTGTTTGAAGGTTGCCAATGTCTTTGTTTATAAGTTCCATGATAATGCATTCCATGCCCTTGCAGATCAGGCTCATCAAACTGATGGGACGGTAGTTCCCGGGATCCAAGGTGGATCCCACCTTGTGGAGTGGGATAACTGTAGCTGTGCACCACTCAGTGGGCATGAAGCCTGAGGTGAGGCTATGATTAAACATGACACTTTAGGTGAGGTGCAAGTTCATTTTGTAGTTCACGTAGTACACAGCCCAGGATGTCATCTGGTCCCATTGATGCTGTGTTCTTAGCTTTGGAGAGGTGTAGTGCAGGTGTTAACCTTCTTCTCTTGACTGTCTAGCGCAATCTTGGCTGGAGAGAGCTTTGCTTCCAGTTTGGCTATGTAAGTGTATCTCTCACAGGTTGTAGTGTTGAGTGGTAAGAGGAGAGGGTTGTCTGTGTACATGAGGCAGTTGCTGCATTGCCACAGTATGTCCAGATTCACCAGGTGGACAGGAGAAATCACCAGAAGCTGACCCTTGGACATGCCTGTTTAGGTGCTTTTTTGTAAGTACAAGAGTGGTTTTCCCTTACCTTTGCAAGGTACTTTGCAGTTATAGGCTGTTTAGTGTCTACGATTAATTTCTCAGTGCTTGTATCAGTTTAAGGTTTCCTAGTGCTTTCCAGCAGGCTCTAGAGCAAGTGCTAGTCACAGGGGTTCAGATTTTAGTGCTACTACTGAGAAACCAGTTAGTTCTAAGGGAAAATTTGAAGAGCACACTTTCTGGCACCTGGAATAGTTTTATCGTAGCCCCACGGTGCTGCACTATGCGAAAAATGCACAAACACATACATTTTTAAGCCAGATAGTTGAAAGGGATAGAAATCAGCCCAAAATTGCTAATAAAATTACAATTTCAGAGCTGGAAACCACTCTTCTAGTGTTAGATAGGCAGTACAATGCTCACCACTCCCACTGGTAAGCAGTAGGACTTCCCTCTACCACATCAAGGTCTGGATAGCTCTGAACACAGACCAAAAGTTTCACTTTTTACTATGATTCCCAAGGAATGGGGATTGACAATATTAAGTTGTTTGTAAGTCATTGTAATATGTTTACAAAGAGCAAAATAGAGGTTATCTGTATTCTTTTAGAGTTAATATTGGAAAATAATGTTTGTTTTTGGTAATGAATTTTACTTACAGAAGGTTGGCGTAGCTATGGGCACAGTTTGTGCCAACAGCTACACCAACCTTGTTGCTGGCACAATGGGAGATGAGTCAAGTGCTGAAGGATAACACAATCTCTTCACATGTGATCTATTATAAACAGTTTGTGGATGATTTTTTTTGCTGTGGGATGCCGTAGAGTTATTGTATGATTTTTATTGATTGTTTGCATACTACAACACCATTCCTGAAATTCACACATAAATGCTGCTTTGAATCCATAGATTTTTTTGGATGTTATTATTACTAGAAGTAGATTGGGTTGTTTAAGACAGGGATAGATATGAAACCCTGTAAAAAGAACTCCCTGTTTCACAAAGCAAGTATGCACCCAAGACATATTTCGAAAAATGTGCTTAGGGGTCAGTTTCTCAGAACAATAAGGCTACACAATGATGACGATTCCTTAGAATGAGCCTTTTCTGACTTGAAGTCAGATTTCTTGAAGAGGGGATATAAAGATGGAGAAATAATCAAATGTATAGCCGAGGTGCATTCTAAAAGGAATGGTAGAGGTAGAGCCTATTTCTCTAGTCAGTCATCAGAGCAGTGTAATGTACAAGGACAGCCATTTAGTAGGCAAGTGAGATTTCCACTTACCTATTTGAGTGATATTAATATGATTTGTAATTTTACTGAGGAACTGGAACATTTTATGAGCATGTGATGAACTGAAAGACATTATTAGTGAAGTACCCAAGTTTTTGTTTAGGAATAATTGGTCATTAAAAAGCCAACTCTGTTACAGAAGGCATTCTAATAAACATCCCTACCTGTGTGATAATGTATAGGAACTTTTCCTTTTAGGAAGTGCAGGGCTTGCTGTTATATTCTTTGAGGTTTTAGTTTTACCCATCCGATGTTGAGATATTCTATAGAACTTGCTTTTTTTGTAGATTGTAGCACTAGAGATCTGGTTTACTATGCATACTGCACCAAATGCAGTGTGTTTTATATAGGTAAAACAAACCATAGTTTTGAGCGAGTACTAAAATATGTTAATGATATCAGGAATGGGAAAATGAGTAATGTATTAGCTCGTCATACTAAGGAAGGAGGTAATAATCATACTTTTAAGTTTTTTGTATTGGAGGTTTTATTGGCAGACATTGGGGGGTTAGAAACAGAACTGAATTAAGAGAACAAGCTTGGATCTTGAATTTATGAGCTGATAAGTTTCCCTGTGTAAGTGAATCTGTCTTTTTAAAACCAGCTTTGAGAGCATGAACACTATCCCATTGATGCTGGTTTCGAATATGAGCTTTGTGGTGTTTTATTAAAAGTTTTTTTTTACATTAGAAAAATAAAAGAGAAAAGTGCTTTAAACAGAACCAATAAACATCCGCTCCCCAAGGTGTTTCCCCTTCTTCACTGCCAGACAGAATATCCCTCCTTTCAAAGAGAAGACGCCTGTGGACACTCTGCTTGATCTATATTAAGTTTACTGAGACCCTATCTCCCTAAGGAGACTCAGTCCGCTCCCCAAGGTGTTTCCCCCTTCTTCACTGCCAGACAGAATATCCCTCCTTTCAAAGAGAAGACGTCCGTGGACACTCTTCTTGATCTATATTAAGTTTACTGGGACCCTATCTCCCTAAGGAGACTCAGTCCGCTCACCAAGGTGTTTCCCCCTTCTTCACTGCCAGACAGAATATCCCTCCTTTCAAAGAGAAGACGTCCGTGGACACGCTGCTTGATCTATATTAAGTTTACTGGGACCCTATCTCCCTAAGGAGACTCAGTCTTACATATGTTTTCTAGCATCTACCTAACTTGAGCAGCATTCTACTTCGGTGCGCGTGAAAGTAGCCTACCACTGGTCATTGCATAGAACCCCCAACCCCAACCTTGGTTTACAGTCTACTCCCCACAATTACCTCTATCTAATCTGTATAAACCTGACTTCTCTGTGGAACCTCTTCTCCTCTGAGTGCACCTCCCTCCTTTTCCACTAGGTGACAGCATACTCCTAATAAAAAGACCAGCAATAATTCCCTCTCCCTGCTCTACTAACTTTCTCTGCCCTTCACTAAGAAATCTGTAATTTTACCTCCCCACACTTATATACTTGCTTCTAGAGAGTTTTCCACTAACTAAACATAAAGTACTAAGTTTTTTTTACTACAAAACAAAGTTTGTAATCATATACCTGCACCCCTGTAGTAGTTCTCCTTCTCCAGCCTCAGGTCACTGATTGTTTTTCGGGCCTTCAAGCCTTCTTGGCTCTTCCAGCTCCGTTCACCCTGCGGGCTCACTCCGCTCCCTTACCCTGCCCCCAATTCCCACCCGCCCCCAGTGGTTCTAAATTTATCCCCTGCCTACTAGTCCCACCCTCTTCATCAACCAGTCAGAATACACCTTTCCCTCTCCCCTTCCTCCATCATTCCTACTTCTCTCTACCACACCCCCAACACACCTAATATCTCATCTCCCTCTCTTTATATCTTTTCTGTCTCCAATTACCATGCTCAGCCTTCCTTCCAAAGTCCTCCTCTTCTCATTCTTCCCCTTCCTTCTACTATCTCTATACCAAATCACCTCCTATACTGATTTCCATTTACTCTCTCCTCCTTTTACTCCCCAACTCCACCTTACTTCCCATTTCCAAAACATCTCAGCTTCTCTAGTTCCCTCCCACCCTCTCTTTCTCTTAAAAGTAAAACTTTTCCCTATCTCAAACAATAACTACAAACTTAAACCAAATCACTACCAGCCCCTTCTATCAAAATACAAAACTAATAAACATATCCCCAATCCCACTTTCCTTCACTTAGCTGGCGATATACACCCCAATCCCGGTCCAAACTTCTCTCCTACAAATCACCCATGCACCAACAAAATATCCTCTAATAAAAACCTCATGTTCCTCACTATCAGTGCTCAAAGCTTAAAAAATAAATTAACCCTCTTCTATGCCTGGCTCACTCACAACTCTCCTGACATAGCAGCCATCTCTGAAACCTGGCTAAAACATCACATTAAAGACTCTGAATTCCTACCTCCAGGATTTCATTCTCTCCGATCTGACCACCCTAATAGAAGAGGTGGTGGTGTTGCTCTAATCTACTTCAACCACTTGACTATGACCCCATACCCTAACCCCATCCCTTCTTTCAGTAATGCTGAACTAGTAATTGGCATACTAAAAATAAACAACCACAAAAGCATCTGCATTATTTCCCTCTATATTCTTCCTGGTAACAATACCAGTACACTGGAAGACATCCTCTCATGGTCCTCCTCCAATATTAAGCTAGAAACCTTCATTTTGGGAGATGTAAATATTGACTGGGGAAAAATCAGTAACCCTAATCCCTCCATAATTATCGACCTATTCAACTTCACTCAACTTACTAACTCCATTACTAGACCTAACAAAACTAATCCCCCTGGCACCATACTTGACTGGATCCTAGTATCTCATCCTAACAAAAGTTATAAAATCTGGTGTCACTCCTGAACCATTAGGAGACCACCTCCCTGCCTTCTCCATTCAAGCCACTCCCACCTCCCCACACTCTCACCACTACATTCAAACTCATATCCTACTACATAATCCTACTTCTTTCCCTAACTCCCTTAAGCTAACTAACTGGAACCCCATAAAAACACTACCATTAGATGAAGCCATTGACTATTTCATTTATGCATTCATAACTGTCCTTAACTCCCTAGCTCCTATAAGAAGAAAAAGAGTTAAAACAAAAACCACCCCTTGGCTCACCAATGATACAAAAAAGATTATGCTACAAAGGGACAAAACCTGGAAAGCCTACCTTAAACACAAACAGTCTGAAATCTTCTTTAAGTTTAAGCAGTTAAGAAACTTTGCCAAAAAACTAGTCATTACAGATAAAAAGTCTTACTACATCAAACTACAAGAAAACCATGCAAAAAATCCCAAACAATTCTGGAATTCTGTTAATTCCCTTCTTAGGCCAGGTACAAAAAACAACCCCTGTCCTGATACCAGCAAATCTGACCCAGAAATTGCCTCACTATTCAATTCCTTCTTCACCTCTTCCATCACTGAGCTAACCAAGACTTTCAACAACAACAACCCTCTTCCCCTCCCTGCTCAATCTTCCCTTCCCTTCTCCCCCCCCTTTCGAACTCAAACCTGTATCCACCGACCTAATAAAGAAACTGCTCCATAAACTAAAGCCTTGCTCCAATGCCCCTGACAGCATTCCATCCTCCTTCCTAAAACTAGCTTCTGACGCCATTGCTCTACCTATCAGTATCCTAATTAATAGGTCTCTACTTGAATCCTATGTACCTAAACTATGACACTCTGCTTTCATTTTTCCTCTCCATAAAGGTGACAAAAATTGTAATGTCTACAATTTCTGCCCCATAGCCATCCTCTCCCCTATATCCAAAATCCTTGAAAAATGCATCCACCTGCAGCTCTTGCCATTCCTTACCAAACACAAACTACTCTCTCCTACCCAACATGGCTTCCACCCAGGACACAGTACTAACTCCGCCCTTCTCTCCTTCTTACATTCTGTCAATTCTGCACATGACTCCGGTAACATAGTATCCTCCGTTCTACTAGACTTATAGGTTCATAGGTTCATACTAGGCTATCTGCCCTAGGGCATTTATAAGCCTAGCCAGAGTGTGTTTGGCTTTCGCCACCCATTTTAAATTAATTTTGCTATGCCATTTTTCGAGGTTAGTATACTGTGCCTCTGTCTAACAGTGACACAGAAGTGATACCAGGGGTAAACCTATGATCTCCCATCCACTCATCAAGATTCCTCTTGAAGAGAGTCAATGAGGGACTCTGCCTAACCTGGACTGGGATTTTATTCCAGAGTGAAGGGAGCCTCTGGGTTATGAATCTGTCCCTCCAGCATGTCCTATTTATTTCAGTGCTGAGGTTCAAGTCTCTCGAGTGCGTAGCTCGATGGGATTTGGATTTTCTGAGGTGCAGCATGTCCGTTAATTCCGGGATGGACATGGCTTTATACGTCAGGCACAGATCGCCTCTGAGCAGGCGGTATGCCACTGAGTAGAGCTGGAGTTTCTTTAACCGGGCAGCATATGGCATCTGTTTGAGCCCTTTGATCCTCTTGGTGAGGTACTTTTGGGGTCTTTCCAGTTGCTGCAGGTGTCTGGTAAGGTACATCCCAAAAGGGGCATTGTACTCAATTATGGGCCTGATGAGGGATGAGTAAAGAGGCACGATGACCTCCCCTGATCTAGATGTGAATCCCTTCATGATTAGGTGGGCTATATAAAATGTTCTTCTAACCACTTTGGCCATGTGGTTGTCAAATGAGAGATTGCTATCAACTTGGGTCCCCAGGTCCCTAATTACTTCTTCTGTACTTAATGGATTACCACCTATGTGGTAATTTGTGGTCCCTTTGTTTTTGCCAAAGGGGATGACTATACACTTTTTGGCGTTTAGTTTGAGGCCATGGCTCTGGCACCAGTTGTCTGTTTCTGTGAGGCCCTTTTGGAGGATGCTTGTGTCGGCTGGAGAATCGATTATGGCGCCCAGTTTGCAGTCATCTGCGAACTTGGTCAGCCACAGTCCTTCCGTGTTGGCCTGTACCTCCGAGAAATATATACCGAACAAGAGAGGTCCCAGGACTGAGCCTTGTGGGACGCCACTTGTAACTGGTTTGGAGTCTGACATGGCTCCAGCAATTCTAACCATGTGGGTTCTGTCCTTGAGCCAGTTTGCAACCCATCTAGTGACATAGGGGTTTATATTTAAGCTGGTGAGCTTATTTATAATGCCCGAGTGGGGTATTGTATCGAAGGCTTTTGCGAGGTCCAGGTAGGCTGTGTGGACCACCTTCCCCTCGTCAATGGCCTTGGTGACTGTTTCAAAGAAATCAACCAGGTTTAAGAGGCAGGCTCTGCCCTTAACAAAGCCGAACTGGGTAGGATCCAGTGTCTGTAGGTCCCCAATATCTTTATTTATGAGGTCCATGATGATCCTTTCAATAGCTTTGCAGACCAAGCTAGTCAGGCTTATGGGGCAATAGTTTCCAGGATCCGTTGAGGCACCACCTTTGTGGAGAGGGACCACTGTTGTTGTACGCCACTCTTTGGGTACATATCCTGTAGTAAGGCTGAGATTGAATAGTAGTTTTATGTTTGGGTTTAGCTCTTCTTGGAGTTCATGTAGGATGCAGCCCGGGACACCGTCTGGTCCCATTGATGCTGTGTTTTTGCTTTGGAGAGAGCGGCTCTCACCTGTGCATCTGTGATGTCAGGGGGGCAGCACTCTGCTGGGATAGATATTTGCCCTTTTGGTGGGGGGGGGAGTTTGTGCTGAACCTGTCAGCTAGGATGTTGGCAATGTCTGTGGGTTCGGTGTATTTTTTGTCATTTTGGACTAATTCTGAGCATATCTGGGAATTCCCACCCAGGTTCCTAACATAGCTAAAGAAAGCCTTGTGATTATCCTTAGTGTCCTGTGCAATTTTTCTCTCGAAGCTGGCCTTAGATGATTTTATGAGTGCCCATAGTTTTTTGCTAATACTGATCAGAGATGCCTTCGCTTTTTGGGATTTTGCTCTATCATGTAGTAGCTTCCTCCTTCTATTGTATAGTTTGTTTATGGCTGGGGTCCACCAGACAGGACGTCTGCCTTTGGAGGATTGGGTCTTGGTTTTATTTGGGATTGCAAGATCCATGCATTCCTGAAGGTGTTCATAGAATGCGTTTATAAAGGATTCTGCAGTCTGGGCCGTATTTTCCACAGGCCCAGGGGCTTTGAAGGATTCCACCTCGGTTTTGAGGAGTGTGAAATTTGCTTTAGAGAAGTTTTTCACTGTGGTTTTCTGGGCAGGTGGTGGGGTCGGGATGTGAATATCCAGTGAGATTAGTTTATGGTCTGATCTTACCAGTGAGGGATACACTTCTGGTCTGGAGCATAGAGTCCACATGTTGGTGATGATCAGGTCCAGTATGTTTTTCCCTCTTGTGGGAGTTGGTAACATGTTGTTCCATAGCATTTGAGTTTATAAATTCTAGGAACCTTTGGGCTAGGGTGTTGGAGCTAGAGTAATGCTCCCAGTGTATGTTTGGGTAGTTGAAGTCTCCCAATATAATGGTGTTTGGAGAGACCTTCATATTTTCCAGTGTTCTCAGGAAGGCCGAGTGGGGTTCCTGGGTTTGGGAGGGTGGTTTGTAGCAGGCTATAAACTGGAAGGCCGTTTTACCCACTGTTAGTTGCACATGGATAGTCTCTGATGCTTCGTGCTGTGCCACCAACCTGTAGGTGTGGGTATCTTTGACGAATATTGATACTCCCCCTCCTTTTGTGGTTCAGTCCAAGTTTTGGGGCCGAAAAGCTTGGTATGAGGTATAACCTGGTAGTGCTGGGGTGCTCTCAGGAGCCTTGAACCAGGTTTCTGTTACTATACATATATCGATGTTCTCCATGCTAAGGAGAGTTTCGAGTGTGTGCATCTTGAGGTTTAGACTTCTGGCGTTGAGTAGCATTACTCTTAGTTTCTTATCCCTTGTGATACCTATGGAGGTGGGTTTGTCTTTTGAGCCTTGCCTAAAAAAGGCAGTATGGGGGTAGCAAGAGCCTTTGCCAATATCCGAAAGCCCAGGGGTGACAGGTGCAAGCCGTCCCTAGCGAAGCATCGTGGCTTGTCGAGCATGTCATCCCAGGCTGACAGGCATTGGATCCCCTTTGAATGACACCAATACTTAAGCCAATTGTTGAAATTGATCATCTTGTCTTCATATTGTGGCATCATTCTTGGTGAGGGTAAGATGCTACTCAAGGTCAGGGTCATACCGGCCTGGGCTACATGCTCAGAGAGCTCCTCTATGTCTCTTTTCATGTAGTTCAGGGAGGTACGTCTCAGGTCATTCACACCAGCATGGACAATGACTGAGTCATATTTGTACTTGCCTTGGAGTGACCTGAGTGCTTGTGTTATGTGGCGGATCCTAGCGCCCGACAGGCTGCTCACCGTGACCTTCTCCTTGTTCAGCCTGGTGAGCGGGACGTCAGTATGCCTGACGATAGAGTCACCTATTACAAGTGTATCAGGTGTGTTGTTTAGCCTTAAGGGCTGTGACTGTTCGGCACACTGGCTTTGTGAGCTATGTGTTGCACGTGTTTTGTTTTGGGGTAGCGGTTGCTTGGGTGTTTGCTTTGGAGGTCTCTGCTGCTTAGGCAGATTTTTATTTAGAGCCTCTGAGTATGTTTTTGTGTGTTTATGTGTTTGGTTTGCTGTCGTGGTAGGTCTATGTGAGACTGGAATTGTAGTGAGAGTGGTTTCCTTCTCCTCCTGACTGGTTACGCCAGTACTGAGTTGAGAAAGCGTAGCCTCCAGTTTGGCTATATGGTTTATCCAAAGCTTTTGACACCATCTCCTACACCCACCTTCTAAACCATCTCTCTAATCTCAACCTTACCCAAAAACTCTTTCCTGGTTCTCTAGCTACCTTTCAAACTGGTCCCAAGCTGTGAAATTGGGCCAAGCCACCTCTTCTTTCCTTTCTACCCCTACCGGAGTACCTCAAGGTTCCATACTTGGCCTGTTACTATTCAATATCTTTATTAACGACTTCCACAAAGCCATTCCCAACACCACAGTTGTGCAATACACTGACGATTCCGCTTTGATCTGCTGTGCCTGTAACCTAACAGAGCTCCAAGCTCTAACACAAAGTGTCTTTTCAACCACTGAAAACTGGATGCTCCAAAATCACCTCTCCCTAAATGCAAACAAAACTACGATCCTCCTTTTCTCCCCCTCTAAATCCTCATCTCTTGATAAAAACTAATTTCAAATTACCAGCCTTAACAACTCCACTACTGAGATCGTAGCCTCCACCAAACTTCTTGGTGTTATGATTGATGACCAACTAAAATGTAATACTCGTATCCAGCTAAACATCAAAAAAACACACATAAAACTTGGCTTACTGTATAGAAACAACCACTTTCTCTCTCCTCCCACCAGGCTAACCCTTGCCTCTACCTACCTCCTTCCCTCCCTACTATATGGCGCTCCTCTGCTCACTAATTTATCATCCTCACTTACCTCCAAATTGGAACAATGTTACAACAAAATCTCCAGATTTGCCAATAATGCCAAATCCTCCTCTCATCACTGCACCTCCCTTCACTCTCTAAACTGGCTTGAACTCCCCAATCAACTTGACTTTCTCCAAATCACCACAGCCCGCAAATTATTGTTCCATCCTACTAACTGCCCTGCTCTTTCCAATATTCTACAACCTTATACCCCCCTTAGATCATATCACCAAAGCCTGATCACAGTACAAAATCCAAAGCGCCTGGCAGGTCAGCTTCTCTTATCCTTTACCCTAGCTAAAAAATGGAATGCCTTGCCCACCTCACTAAGAACCTGCAACAACCTAAATAACTTCAAAATCCAACTTCATTCTTACCTCTATCAAAATAGGATGTGCAACTGCGCTCTTCAGCCCACACCTCTCAAGCTATCTTCCCCCTTCCGTCCAGGCTAACCTCTTTACCTTCCTAACCTCTTTCAAAATATTAATTGCACAGGTAACTAAGCAGTAAATTCTTGTTTTTATACTATATGCCTGTTTTTTTCCTCCTGAACATAATAGAAATTGTTAGTATTTTTTGCTATTTGTAGCAACCTTCTTCTTCCAGCTTTTCCCAGTTAGGGATCACCACAGTGGATCACCTGTCCACTCATGATTGGCAGTGGAGTTTTACGGTGTCGCGTTGCCAGCCCGGCGCCCAGCCTTCCACAGAAGGCACACACACACACTCACACCTAAAGCCAATTCAGAGTGTCCAATTCACCTACAGCATGTCTTTGGGATGTGGGAGGAAACCGGAGCACCCGGAGGAAAACCCACGTGACCACAGGGAGAACATGCAGACTCCATTATTTGTAATTGCAAACTGTGTTTGAATTTTTCATGTAATTAAAATTGTTGTTTCCTGTGGAGCTTTTCTCCCCAGGCCTCCACTGAAAACAGGCCCCCAAGCCCAGTGGACCTCCCCGGTAATCAAACTGAAATAAATAAATAATCCAAAAATAAAGCACCTAGAAACCAGCAAAACGAAGCCACCAACACAGTGTAGATAGGAGCAAAAAAGCTTGGTTTTATTTAACGTTGCAAAACACCATGTTTTCGTCCTAGTATATCCAGGACTTCATCAGAAATTACCTCAAGGTAATTAGGAAGGAGGTATATAAGGAAGGAATACAATGTATTTTTCATATCTGATGAAGTCCTGGATATACTAGGACAAAAACATGGTGTTTTGCAACGTTAAATAAAGCCAAGCTTTTTTGCTCCTATCTATGCTGTGTTGGTGGCTTCGTTTTGCTAGTTCCTAGGTGCTTTATTTTTGGATTTTTTGTTTTTTTTATATTTTTACCCTTTTCCTTGAAAGATTATTGATGTATAAATAAGGTATTTATAAGAAAAAGGAAGTAACGTGTATATTGTTGATTTAACATTTATGTTGATGCTTTAGCAGCATTCATTGAATTGATTGCTGATGGACTCAGTTTTAAGGTTTTGACTGGTTGTGTATAGCTTAAATCGTTGAATCTAGCTTTTCTACTTCATCTAATGAAGTGATCAGTGAGCCATGAAAGCACAGTCACCACCACAGGGCCTAAAACCTTCCTCCTATGCACTTACATATAGTAACACTGATGCCAGGCAACTGTCACAACCTTTACCTCCCTATGTATTGGCTGTGTACTGCTTGCACCAGATAGCACTGAAATAATACAGTTGTAACTGCTGGATTTACAAGGTAAGTGTTGAACCTGGAGTGTATTGTGTAATAATATGAATGACTGGCATATCCTTGCATGTTGTTATTTGGTAGTGTAAGCAAGTAAAAGGTGGGTAATTTGTACAGAAATTACCTTAACATCTGACAGCAGAGACTTATTTGACTTATATGTGTAGGCTGGATGCCAAAAAAGTAGAGTTAAATACCAACATATCTTTGTTTGTGCCATAAGAGAAATGCAGCTTTGCTTCCCCCATCCCCAGAAGAACAGGCAAACTACACATTGCTAACAAACCATGTTTGAAATGTTAAAAGTGCTATCAAATGAACTGTCCCTGAAACATGTCTACAGATTTAACACAGAACATTCATGTTAAGGTATTGCTAATCACGTATACGTGTCTAATGCCCTGACAAACATGCTCATACCATCAGTACACTTTGCATACAGATAAAAGTGTAAAAGCATTTGCTAATCAAAATATATATATAATATACATATATATACATATATATATATATATATATATATATATATATATACGTATATATATATATATATATATATATACAAATATATATATATATATATATATATATATATATATATATATATATATATATATACACACACACACATATATATATATATATATATACATACACATATATATATATATATATATATATATATATATATATATATACATATAAATGTTAAACAGATTTTTCTTAATTACATTCCAGCGTATGCAGTATGTAATTGACAAAATGCAAGCATACTTTCTCCGGTTCAGTATTGCTCTGTGCAGATGTTCATCATGTTTCACTGTTGCAGTCATTATTCTTGGGTTATCCTGCTGGCAGGCTACCCTCAGTCGGCCAGAATTCCAAAGTCTAGGTCTGGCGTCGGTTGCTGTCGCCTCTACCCTGACGTCAGTGCACCAGGGGTATAAAACATGCAGCCATCGCCATTTTCTTCAGTCTTTCTTGCCGCGTGGTGCCCAAAGCAAAAGCAGTTCGCAAGTGCTGGTCGACCGACTCCTGAGATTTTCAAATCCGAATTTCAGAACCGAAGTCTTCATTAAAGCTAAGTACCCCATTGGGGAAACTTTTTTCTTGCTCCAGACCGATGTCAGAAAAAGTTAACAATTGTATTTCTTGTGGGAAGCAAATACCTCATAAGGATTTTCACTCTTACTGTATCCCTTGCCTAGGCCCTGATCACAACGTTGCTAGCTGTCGGTTTTGTGCTAGATTTAACCAATGCACTATCAAGCGTCAGTTCGATTTTGCATTTCATTACTTTGGCCGAAGATTTAATTATATAATGCCGTCGGACCAGCCGATAACCAGAGTTTACAAAACACGCAAGGACAAGGAAAAGGATAGGCATCCGAGGTCCAAAACTGATGACGAAGCCTCTACTAGGCCAGTCGCCGGTTGGCTGGTTCTCAGTGAGGCACTTTCGCAGCCCCTGGTGCCCGCTACCTCAGAGCCACAGGCCGCTTCCGACTCCCACGTGGAGCTGACTGGGCCTTTGGATACTCAAGGTATTGGACACTCGGAAATCATTCCCTCAGATGGGTCCGGAGCCGCTGAGCAGGCAGTGGCTCCTGAGGGTGTCTTCAGACCTACACAACTATATATTAAGCCATCTTCAGCTTCAAAGACAAAGACTAAAGCAGCTCTAAAGACAAATAAACAAGTACAGCATTCTCCTACTCAGACTTCCATGCCTAAAAAACAAATGCTCAAAATGGCCAAAGACCTAATTACTTTGATCAGGGGCTCCCATCCCCCTCCTGATAAGAGGCCTAGGCAAGAGACAGAGTATGATTCTTCTGATCAGGTTTCTATTTCCTCTGATTCCTCTTCTGAACAGGATTACTCCATGCTTCCCTATGAGGATTCTGATGCTGAAGAATCCATTCCTTCAGCCTCGCCTCCTGAGGATTATTCTTTTGGGGAAACCCTGCATACCATGAGGGAGCATTTCCACTGGGAGAGCCAAGATTATTCTGAATCTAAGAAAAGGCTCAGAGACTTCCTGCTACTTGCTCAGCACAGACCCCTTGCTATTCCACCTGTTCTAGACATTGTAGATGATGTATTTTCAGAGTCCGGCCTGTCCCCTGACTCTTTACCCCCTGCACCTGCTAAGCCAGACAGATACTACAGGGTCCCGGATTCTCATAAATTCCTATATAAAAACCCCGCTGCTGACCCAGAAACTATATCTCAGGGTCCCAAAGGGGTTAAAACTTCCACTGCAAAAAACTCTGTCCCCTTCTGATAGGGATTCTAGGGCTCTAGACAGATGGAGGAATAAAGTCTACACCTGCTACCCTGGCTGTAAGGGCTTTAAATTGTCAGTTTCATATGCTTAAATATCAGCAATATTTAATGTCACTGCTTAAACAGAAATTGTTGACAAATACTGAATGTTCGGAGAACAAGGAATTGCAGGATTTATTGCATGCAGCTGAACAAGTGGGAAAGCATACTTTGCAATGTGGTTATGATTAATGGTAGGCCTCTTGCAGGGCCGCTGTTACAGGTTCTGTTATTAGAAGGCATGCTTGGTTAAAGGAACAGAATCTGCCTGATCATGTTAAAGCAAAATTATTAGATGCACCATTACAGCATGATACTTTGTTTGGTACTAAAGCAGAAAAGGTGTTGAAAAAAATGGAGGATAAAGCAAAATCCATGCAGACAGTCAAGGATTTCTTACAGGTACAGCCACCCAGGTTTAGCTGGAACTGGCTTCAAAAAATTGGTCCTTTCCAGTGTCAGACAGACCACAAAGAGGCAGATACAGGTGTCCCAGAGGCAGATCTCAGCCCCAAGGATCATACAGGCCTAAACAATGGGGTGCTCCTACCTCCAAAAGCAGAGAAGACAAATAACAACCTTACAGGAAACAGTCCCAATGACTTTCCTCTACCAGATCCAAGCACTTTTCTTTTGGCAGCCCCCTTAGGGGGAAAACTAGCACTTTTTTCATCAAATTGGCAAATGGTTACCCAAGACAAATGGGTCCTGAACATAGTTTCCCATGGCTACAGGTTCCATTTTCACACTCCACCAAGGTCAAAAGGTTTGCCAGAC
The DNA here is from genome assembly GCF_019279795.1 of Protopterus annectens. NCBI lineage: Eukaryota > Metazoa > Chordata > Ceratodontiformes > Protopteridae > Protopterus > Protopterus annectens. Next base: position 625,147,994 of record NC_056735.1, on the reverse strand, counting down.
CTGCCACACAATCAATGGGCAGAGGCACAAAAACAAATTACAGCCCTCATGGACATGAGGGCCATTCAGCAAGTACCACAAGAGCAGGGGCAAGGATTTTACTCCAGACTTTTCCTAGTACCCAGAAAGGACAAAACCTGGAGACCAATACTGGACCTGTCTATACTAAATACCTTTCTGAAAGTTCCAAAATTCAAGATGTTGACTCTACAGCAGCTTCTGCCCATTCTGGGCAAGAAGGCTTGGCTCGTAACTTTGGACCTAAAAGAGGCATACCTGCATGTCCCAATCAGACAATCTTGCAGAAGATACCACAGATTCATAGCTGGCTCAGTGCATTACCAATTCTCTGCACTGCCCTTTGGCTTATATACTGCGCCCAGGGTCTTCACAAAATGCCTGGCACCAGTAATTGCGTTTTGCAGACAAAAAGGAATTCAGATATATCCCTACTTGGACGACTGCCTAATTCAAGCAGAGAACAAAGACATTCTTCTAAAGCATCTGGCGTTTGTAAAAAGATTACTAATTGGCCTAGGGTACACAGTAAACGAAAATAAATCAAAACTAGTACCCTCTCAAGAGATAATATTCCTGGGTGCAAGCTTAAATACAACTGCCCAGATGGCTTATCTCACGCCAGACAAACAAAAGCAATTAACTACTTACTTCAAGAAATTGGCAACAAAATCCCACTTAACTGAAAATCCTGCAGGCCTTGGGTTTCATGGCATCCTGCATTCTACTAATTCCATATGCCAGACTGCATATGAGGAAACTACAATGGTATCTAAAAAGTGTTTGGACTCAGCATTGCCACAGCCTGGAGACAGTGATTGCACTCATTCCCTGCCTGCAACAAGAGTTTCGATGGTGGGCAGCAGCCTGTCACCACAACAAGGGCCTGCCATTCAGTTTACCCACAGCAAGACAGACACTGACAACGGATGCATCAGATTATGCCTGGGGGGCCCATATGGCAGGAAAATGTATTCAGGGCACACGGCCTGCAAACTAGATGCATCTTCACATCAATCAAAAAGAGATGCTAGCTGTTCAAAATGCCCTGACAGCTTTCAAGGACCTGCTTCATCCAGGACAGTTACTGATAAAGACAGACAACACTACGGTCATGTGGTACATAAACAAGCAGGGAGGTACACATTTCTACCCCCTCTGCAGACAAACAATGACCTTATGGGACACAGCATTGGCTTTTCAAGTTCACCTGCAAGCACAAATCCTGCCAGGAAAAACAAATACTCTGGCAGACGAACTAAGCAGAAACCTCATGGATCCCCATGAATGGAAACTGGATCCACAAGTCTTCAGCATGATAATAAGGAAATGGGGATGCCCAGGTATAGATCTATTTGCCTCCCCTCACAACTGCCAATTGCAGAGATTTTGCACAAGGATTTATCACAAGCAAGCATGGAAAGTGGAGGCCCTATCCTTCAGCTGGAAAAATCTAACAGTATATGCCTTTCCTCCACTGTCTCTCCTTCCCAGGGTACTCCTAAAGGTCAGACAAGAGAAGCCAAAAATGATACTGATTGCACCAGACTGGCCACTCCAGCACTGGTACCCAATCCTAAAGAGCTTGTCTCAAGGTCCAGCATGGATATTGCCTCAAACTTCTCACCTGCTGACCCAACAAAACAATCAGATCCTGCAAAGCCAACTCAGGACCTTAAATCTGGCAGCATGGCGGATAATGTAGCCATTCAGAACACTCCTCTTTCAAAAGCTGTTATGGATGTTATCTTGGAGGCCAGGAGGCCCAGTACCAGAAAATCTTATGCAGAAAAATGGAAGAGATTCTGTGCTTGGAACCAGGAACAAGGCATTGACACGTGTGTACCAAATATCCCTCAGATTTTACAATACCTAACTGAGATGCTAAACAAAGGCCTTTCTTTCTCATCTATTAAGATTCATGCCTCTGCCATTTCAGCCCATTACAATACGGAACCACCTATCTTTTCTCATCCTTTAATAAGGCAGTACCTCAGAGGGGCCAAAAACATTAGGCCTCCAAGGAGAGCACCAATTCCAGCCTGGGACCTCATTTATGTTTTGGAAAAACTCACACTGCCTCCTTTTGAGCCAGCATCAACAGCAGATATTAAATTTTTATCCTGGAAAACAGCTCTGCTCCTAGCAATAACCTCTGCAAGGCAAGTCTTGGAGTTACAAGCACTCATGGCTGTGGAACCTTTCATCATTTTTCATCCAGATTCTCTGAGGACAAACCCTACATTTATGCCTAAGGTGGTGTCCAGTGTGGCCCTCAACCAAACCATTCACTTGCCTACCTTTTATCCAAATCCACAGAACAAGGGTGAGAAAATTCTGCATTCTTTGGACATACACATGCAGTTACACTTCTACTTGGACAGATCTAAAGCTTTCAGAAAGACTGAGCAACGTTTAGTGTCAAATGCTGCAGGATCACAAGGAAAGGCTATCTCAAAACAGACTATTTCTAAATGGATAGGCCATTGCATCCGTTTTTGCTATTTTCAACATGGCAAATCAGTGCCTAAGGGCATTAGGCCTCATTCCACCAGAGCAGCAGCCACTTCAGCAGCCTTCCTCAGAGGAGTACCAACCAAAGATATCTTAGAGGCTGCAACTTGGAGTTCAGTGCACACCTTCACAAAGCACTACCACTTGCCTCTTTACTCTATGTCCAGAGCAGGCTTTGCCACTGCAGTTCTGCAGGGCCTCATAGCCTCTCCTAATCCTATTCAGCCTAGCCACCCATCCTCAGCTTTGGGATTCAACCCAAGAGTAATGACTGCAACAGTGAAACACGATGAACATTGTACAGTTGTGTACCTACCATAAATGTAGATGTTCGAGTGTATTCACTGTAGCAGTCCAGGTTACCCACCCACCATCCCCCTTTTCTTTGCTGGGACTTATTGCACTTCTCTATCCTATACAATTTATTTGGTGTATTTGCTTGTAGATGAAGGAAATGTTATTTTTGTGCATGCATTTTTATTGGCATATTTTGCAGCCTACCAATTTGGGGGCACCTGACATCTGGGGCAAGAAAAACTGAAGAAAATGGCATTGGCTGCATCTTTTATACCCCTGGCGCACTGACGTCAGGGAAGAGGTGACAGCAACCAATGCCGGACCTAGACTTTGGAATTCCGGTCGACTGAGGGTAGCCTGCCAGCAGGATAACCCAAGAGTAATGACTGCAACAGTGAATACACTCAAACATCTACATTTATGGTAGGTACACAACTGTACTATACGTATATCCCAAAGTAATAGCCTGTCTTCTGTGTTTTCTACATAAACAAGTCTCCTCATCTTCAGATGTTCTTTGTGTTTCACTGTGCAGTCATCACACTTGGGTTATCTGCCTGCAGGTAGCCCTCAGTCGGCCCAAATACCAGAGACTTAGTATTTCTGTGTCAGTTGCTGTCGCTCCAGTACTGACGTCAGGTCATCAGGGTATAAAAACAGGCAGCCGACGCCATTATGTCTGTCTTTCTTGCCGAGGAGCCTGAAGCAGAAGCAGTTTGCACGAGTGCCGGTCGGCCACTACCTGAGTTTTCATTTCCAAATTCAATTATCCTGAAGTCTTCTAAAGCTAAGTACCCCATTGGGGATCCTTTTTTCTTGCTCTAACCGATGTCAGAAAAAGTTAACAATTGTCTTGCCTGTGGAAAGCCAATACCACACCAAGATTTCCATTCTTACTGCGTCACCTGTTTAGGCCCAGACCACGATGTACCTTGCTGTCGGTTTTGTACCTTTCAACACCCAAACCGTTCATCATCGGGCCCTTATTGTCACTAAATACTTTAGTTCTTGATCTCTGTATTCCACAATGGCTTCGGAAAGCCATCCAACTACCGATCTTCTGAAAAAACATAAGGATAAAGACAGAGAAAAGACCGCACATGTGCCGGTACTCAGTGAGGCGCTTTTGCAGCCCCTGATGCCCGCTTCAGTGGATTCGCAGGCCTCTACCGAGACCCATTCAGAGTCTGGAATGCCGCAAGACTCTTCTTCGACTACGGAACCTGTGGATGTCTCTACCTTGAATGGGTCCGAAGCCGCTAAGCCGGCACTGGCTTCTGAGGAAGTTCTTCACACTACCGATATTCGACACAAACCAACGACTTCTTTCACGTCTTCAGTTCTGTCTAAAACTACTGAGTTCTAAGGCCAAGAGTACGCGCTGTGCCTAAAAAACTGTTGACCCAAACTCAAGCACCTGCTTCCTTGCCACAACATCAAATGCTTAAAATGGCCGAAGACCTTATTATGCAGATTAGGGCAAGTCAGGCTTCCCCTGCTAAGAGAAAAAGAGACCTGTCCCCAGCAGCTTTAACAGACCAAGAGTCCAACGACTCTGAGGTATCTGATTATGAAGACATGCCTTTATCTGCTAATGAGGATTCAGATACAGAGGAATCCATTCCTTCTGCTTCTCCTCCAGAGGATTTTTCTTTTGGTGAAACCTTACATACTTTAAGAGAGCATTTCCACTGGGAATGCCAAGACTATCCTCAGTCCAAAAAGAGAATAAGAGAATTTCTAGATTTGCCACAACATAGGCCTTTAGCAATACCCCAAGTCCTGGATGTTGTGGATGATGTCTTTATGGAATCCAGTTTAACTCTTGATACTTTACCCCCTGCTCCTAGGAAACCAGACAGGTACTACAGAGTTCCTGACTCACAAATTCCTTCTCAAAAATCCTACTGCTGACCAAGAGGTCATATCCCAGGGGGCCTAAAGGTATCAGAGCAACTACAGCTAAGAATCCCACCCCTTCGGACAGGGATTCCAGAGCTTTTAGACAAATGGGGTAAGAAAGTATACACCTCTGCAACTCTCGTCATTAGGGCTTTGAATTGTCAGTATCACATGCTGAAATACCAACAACATATCATGGAACTTGTTAAGTAAAAAATAGCTACCTTTACAGACTGTGCAGAAAATAAAGAATTACAAGAGCTTATGCATTCTGCAAGCCAAAAGCACACTTTGCAATGTGGCTTTGATGCCCTAGAAGCATCTTGCAGGGCAGCAGTCACTGGTTCTGTACTGAGAAGGCATGCTTGGCTTAAGGAGCAGACCTTGCCAGACCATGTCAAATCAAAATTACTAGATGCTCCTTTGAACAAGGACAATTTATTTGGCACCAAAGCAGAAGAGGTTCTTAAAACGATGGAAGAAAAAGCTAAATCTATGCAGACAGTCAAAGATTTCTTGCATGTACAGCCTCCTAGATTCAGTAGGCATTGCCCCTCGAAACTTTGGTCCTTTCCAGCCCCCTCAAGGCCATCTCAAACTAGACCCAGGGGAAATGGACCCCCCCCAGACTACAGTCTCAGGGTATGCAGAGATGTAAGCAATGGAGTGCCTCCACTTCAAAAACAGGGAGTGCTAAGCCAACCCCTTATGGCAAGAATTCACAATGGCTTCTCAACTCCACTCCCCACCTCTGTACAACTGTGTCCCTAGGAGGAAAACTTGTCCATCATGCAAAAAACTGGACTTTCATCACCAAAGACTGATGGGTCCTCAACATTGTATCTCAGGGTACAAATTTTACTTCCACTCACTGCCAACCCCAAAAGGGTTCCCAGACCTTCCTTCAAACCAGTGGGCAGAGGCACAAAACCAAGTTCAATCCCTGCTCTCCATAAGGGCAATTCAGCCTGTTCCTGCGGAACAGATAGGTCAAGGGTTCTATTCCAGACTTTTCCTGGTACCCAAAAAAGAGGGCACTTGGCCCCCAATCCTAGATCTTTCCATTCTAAACACCTTTCTGGTGGTACCAAAATTCAAAATGCTCACCCTGCAGCAGCTTCTTCATATGCTGGCCAAATATGCCTGGTTAGCCACCCTAGACTTAAAAGAAGCCTTTCTGCACATCCCTATCAGAAACTCATGCAGGAAATATCTGCGCTTCAGGGCAGGATCTATGCATTATCAGTTCTATGCACTTCCCTTTGGCTTATCCACTGCTTCCAGAGTATTCACAAAATGCCTGGCTCCAGCCATTGCCTACTGCAAACAGAGAAAAATTCAAATTTCCAGCTGACACAATGTAACACCAGAAACTTGTAAATAATAAACTGGCTCAGCTCCCCAGACACTGCAAACTTTAGTAGACCAAAAGAGTGAAAAAACACATAATAAATCTATACATATGAACAGATAACTTAGCGCTTTCACCCACATACATAGTTAGGCATCATCAGAGTGCAAAAAATTCAAATTTATCCATACTTGGACGACTGCCTGATTCAGGCAAACAGTCAGGAAATGCTGTTGCAGCACCTGATATTTGTAAAAAAAAACCTTCTAACCTCCCTGGGGTACACCATCAATGAAAAGAAATCAAAACTAGTCCCCAGTCAAAAGATTGTATTCCTGGGAGCAAGCTTGGACACAGCATCCCAGATGGCATTCCTTACTCCAGAGAAACAAGCCTATTTGACAGACTACTTCACTCAAATGGCCACCAGAACCTACCTATCTGCAAGGCCCTAGGGTTCATGACCTCCTGCATCCTACTAATTCCATATGCCAGACTGCATATGAGGAAACTTCAATGGTACTTAAAAAGTCTTTGGTGCCAACATTCTCAGAACCTGGAAACTGTCATTCCTGTCATACATTGTCTAAGGACAGAATTTCTTTGGTGGGCAGCAGCATACTACCGCAACATGGGACTTCCCTTTACTCAACACCATGCCGCCCAGACCCTAACCATCAGGCTATGGCTGGGTGGCACACCTGGACAACAAGTGCATTCAGGGCCACCGTAGTCCAAGTCAAATTCATCTGCACATCAACCAAAAAGAGATGCTAGCAGTTCAGCATGCTCTAACAGCTTTCAGATCCCTACTCTCACCAGGACCCCTGCTAATAAAAACAGACAACACCACAGTTATGTGGTACATCAACAAGCAGGGGGGAACCCCACTCTTTCCCACTCTGCAAGCTAGCCATGGTCTTGTGGAACATGGCCTTGGACATGCAGGTCCATCTGCAAGCTCAATTCCTGCCAGGCAAACAAAACTCACCAGCAGACGACAAGCAGAAATCTACTAGACCCACACAAGTGGCAATTAGAGCCAAGCACCTTCAGCCTTCTGATTCAGAAATGGAGAACCCCAGAGGTGGATCTCTTTGCCTCCCCCTGCAATCACCAGCTCAGCAAATTCTGCACCAGGACACCTCATAGCAGGGCCTGGAAAGTGGATGCCCTATCCTTCCAGTGGATAAACCTACCAATCTATGCATTTCCCCCTCTGCTCCTTCTCTCAAGAATATAAGATAAGACAGGAGAGACCAAGGACAATCCTGATTGCCCCAGACTGGCTACGCCAGCACTGGTACCCACTACTGCGCAGCCTGGCACCTACCTCAGAGCCTGACCCTGCTCACTCAGCAGGGGGGACAGATCTTGCATCCGCAAACCTTAAATCTTGCAGCCTGGCTTATTCCTTGATTTCTCCCCCAGTGACCAGCCTAAGCATGCAGGCGCTGGACGCCATTCTTGAAGCCAGAAGACCCAGTACAAGGAAATCCTGTGCTCATAATTGGAAAAAGTATTGCTTCTGGATTCAATCTAAAGGAGAGGACACAACTCTGCCTTCCTTACCTCTAATCCTGGATTACTTAGCACATCTACTCCACAGAGGCCTATCTTTCTCTTCCATTAAGATCCATGCCTCTGCCATTTTGGCTCATTACAACTCTGAGCCACCCCTCTTCTCTCACCCTGTCATCAAACAGTTCTTGAGAGGGGCAAACAACTTAAGGCCACCAAGGAGAGCACCCACTCCTGCTTGGGACCTTAACTTTGTACTGGAAAAGCTCACTCTACCTTCTTTTGAGACTGCAGCGTCAGCAGAGTAAAAATTTCACTCTTGGAAAACAACATTGCTTCTGGCCATCACTTCAGCTAGAAGAGTGTGAGAGCTACAAGCACTTATTGCCATGGAACCCTTCATTATTTTTCATGGTGACAGGGTCTCCCTCAGGACTAATCCTTGTTTTATGCCTAAAGTGGTGTCCAGTGTGGCTCTCAACCAATCTATCCATTTGCAAACCTTCTTCCCTAATTCTCAAAATAAAGGGGAAAGGACCCTGCACTCCTGGGATGTGCTTAGACTACTCAGATTCTACCTGGATAGGACTAAGCCCTTCAGGAAATCTGGCCAGTTTTGCACCAAGGGCAGAGGGCAAGGCGATTTCAAAACAGACAGTTTCCAAATGGATAGCACACTGTATTCATTTCTGCTACAAACACCATGGGTAACCAACCCCTCAGGAGGTCAGAACACATTCCACTAGAGCAACTTCTACCTCTACAGCATTCCTCAGGGGAGTCCCTACAAGGGACATTCTGGAGGCTGCTACCTGGAGTTCTGTAGACACATTCACCAGGCATTACCACCTGCCTATATTTTCCAAATCCAGGGCGGGTTTTGCAACTGCAGTCCTGCAGGGCATACTAGCCAGCCCAAACTCTTCTTGACTGCTTCCACCCTTTCTTCAGCTTTGGGAATCAACCCAAGTGTGATGACTGCAACAGTGAATCACGAAGAACATAGTACTGTTGTGTACACTTACCATAAATGTAGATGTTCGAGTGTATTCACTGTTGCAGTCCTGGTTTCCCTCCCTCCAGCCCCTTTCTCTCTCTCTCTCTCCTCTGTGTGTATATTACTCACCCCTTGCAAGAGTATTGGTATTGGTATTTACTTTTTACTGGTGGTGATTTTCCCACCATAGCTTAGCTCCCTATTGGGGGACTCCTGACATTTGGGGCAAGAAAAACTGACATAATGGCATCGGCTGCCTGTTTTTATACCCCTGACGACTTGACGTCATTCCTGGAGTGACAGCAACCGACACAGAAATATTAAGTCTCTGGTATTCGGGCCGACTGAGGGCTACCTGCAGGCTGATAACCCAAGTGTGATGACTGCAACAATGAATACACTCGAACATCTACATTTATGGTAAGTGTACATTTCCCCTAGCCATTGGTGTAGATTCAGGGCTGTCTGCATGGTGAAGATGTGTTGCACTAAGAGAATGAGAGCTGTCTTTGAAGCCTTGGTAATCATTGTGGCATTCCACACAAAACCACAGACCTTCAGTGTTTTGATTTAAACAGGAGTGCTGTCTGCGTTCATTTACACCGTTTTTTGGTCTGCAACACTGTTGCCAGTTACAGCACCTTGCTTATTTTTGTTTAAATGCAGTGTGAAGACTACATGGAGTTTATTGAGTACCATTTATAGTTTTTTTTTGTATTAGTAATGCAAAGATAGCATTCACCTTTCTATTACTGCACATGCACAATGAAAGAGTTTAGTGACCCTGTTTGTGCATGTGTAACAATGAAAATAAAGACTTCAGACTAATTAAATTTTACTCATTTCTGAAGTCTTAATTTTCATTGTTATACATGCACAAATGGGTCGGCTAAGTTCGTTGATTGTGCTTGTGCTGTAATAAAAAGTTAAACACTATCTTTGCATTAAAAACATTAAGAAAATAAGGGATATAAGCATGGAAGGCATGAGTTTTCCATACACTGGCAATGTATATTTCAGATATAGTTCTGTGGGTGAAAAATGACTGCATTGTGTTTGTATCAGACATTTTGAATCACAAAAAAAAAAACTGCCAGAAAAACTGTTTATATGACGATAAATCAGTTAGCGGAATCCAAAGCACATAAACATCTAAGAATCTAAATTTATAAGAAAACTATGTTAAATCTGACCCAGGTTCTACACAAAAGAAAGATTAAACAGGTACAAAAAGCATAATATTAATGTTTGACTGTACCCGATATATGTACATTTTTTTTTTTACCAAATGTGTTTCATGTATGGACACAGTCCACCACACACACACACATAGTTCACTCAACATTCATGCCCCCAACTTTACTCAAGCACACTTTTATTACATTCTCACACATGCAAACACTCACACACACACAGTCAATCCATTTTTCACATAGGCATACATCAATCTTGCTAACCAAACTCACACACCAGCATTACACCCATATAAATACACACATACACAATTGCTCTGTTTTTTTACTTCACACAGGCACAAACAATTCAGACATCAGTGTTACGGTCATACAAACACGTGCAATTGCTCTGCTTTTTCACTTCAGACAGGCACAAAAAACTCGCATAAGATCCATATAAACACATGAGTGCACGCAATTGCTCTCCTTTCCTACCTCATTCACATAAGCACTCATAACTCCTGCATACAAACACAAGCAAACACACACACGCACGCACACACACACACACACACACACACACACACACACACACACACACACACACACACACACACACACTTGCATTCATAAAACTTGCATCGACTGTTGCAGACTTTGCAAGTTAAAAAGTGCTCCACTGCCGGAAAACCTCCAGTGACATCCATTGCAACTAGCAACCACCAACGAAATGAGCAGGAACTGTCCTGAATCTGCAGTGTATATAGAAGTTCAGTGTACGTACAGACATACGTGAGGTTAACTAGTCCTGAACTCATTTTTTCAAAGTTACAGGACCAGTCAACTGTAAAGAATGTAATTTTTTTTTCTTTATGAGGCTTTGGTGGGCCAAAGAAAATGCATTGGTGAGGCAGATTGTGTCCCATGGACCACCACTTGGACAGTTCTGGTCAAGTATGATACTCATTATGTAGTCTAAATGCCTTTAGTAGTCTTAAGTATTCCCACTGTAAGAGGTTTAGCAACATATCGCTAATAGTACACTGATTTATTCTACAACTGCTTTTGCATATTTGATAATATTTTTGTTTTCTTTATGTAAATAACTGTGTAACCAACTTCTTGTATTACTTCATATTATTTTTTTTCATCTAGTTGTAAACCCTGAACTGAGACTGAAAATGATTTACTTGGACCAGTGCTCTACCCTGGTTAACAAATGCATGAATAAACAAACAATCAGTACAGTATAGCACAGCAAATACTGATTTTGGATAACCAGTTTGTTTCAAATAATAATGCTGAAGTGATATGGTCCAATAAAGTGGAAAGGATGGTATTTATTTTATTTTATTTACTCTTTGTTTTGAGTATGACATGAACTGGGCAGAGACCAGTTAATTCAGGGCAGAAGTGGATGTATCTCTGCAGCTTGGAGCCTCTGAGCCATGAATGCAGAAGAGAGCAAATTCTGTGGTTAAGAAAGGTTTGATTGATTTCAGGTATGTCCACAGACTAGAATCTATTTTACTGGGAAATTCACAAGGTCACAGCAGCTTTCCTTTGTGGATGTAGTAAAGATGGAAGAAGAGTGTGGTGAAGAGCACATAATAATGTTCAAAATTTGTAGCAGTGGTATTATTTTATTCAGATTGCTATCTTCGAGAATGGGCCCCCATAGATGAGCATTATTTCTGGAATGGTTTCTTGGCGTTACTAGCCATAAGTTGGACCTTTGTGCACTTCGGTACTGAAACTATTGATGATGTTTGTTTAGCATCTGGATCAGCTTTACAAGTGAATATGTCAAACTTTGAGAAGAAAAAAGCAGATTGTTCTCACTGTATTAGCTGTACCTCAGAAAGAGTCAGAAGATTCAAATCTGTTCTAGGAATTTTAGAGTGCAGTTAAAGAAGCATTGTAATGTAATGCATTAGTGTGCTACAATTAAAGATATATTGGGTGGGTGGTTGGAAGGATTTTTAGATTTGCATGCTATGGGGGGGTAATGTAAAGCATAATGAGAATAAAATATTTGTACAGATTAAAAATTGTGTATTAAGTTATGCTGTCCAGACAAAAATATTATGTGGCATAATGAGTATGTAGGTACACCTGCCCTGAGATAATGTGTGACAACTTAGGCCTGACTGGTCACAATAGACTGAATTGTGTAAAAAAAACTGTTCAGGGTGTGAAGGTAAAGATAACTTGTATATATATTGCACTCAAAGTATTAGGACTGGAGAAAATAAAGATGATAGCAATATAACTCCAGAGGGAAAACAGTTTTCTGAAGGTGAAAATACTCAGCCCAGGGCTGAGGAGGGTCACATGGAGACCTCTTTATAAATATCTAATCATTTTCCTTGCTATCTATAGATTCTGAAGATGAAAGTATGGGATACGTGCAAGCATTCCTGAGAATGCTATCACGCAAAAAAGAAGCTGTAAAGAGTGCGATAAAAATAAATGAAAATCTTAACCCATAATTTTTAAGCCATATTTCATGTGTTCATTGATGGAGTATTATAAAATGGATTAAAAAGTTGATTGTAATGTGTACCTGTTTCAGGATGTGGCATGAATTAGTAAGACTGAGCAAGCTTATTTTGATATTTTTTTAGAAGAAAGGAGTATGTGGTCATTTAGTAGAGTCATGCTCTGGATAGGTTGCTTTTGTCTTTAGCCAGAAAATGAAAGTAGTACATGTGAATATCGGTTTACCAGGTTTGTTATACCAGATTAACTGTTAATTGTAGATATAGATTATGAAAATTAGATATAGAATGTAAGACTTGTGCATGGCAGATACTGTGTACATTTGCATATACAAGTTTGGTTGAGTGCTAGCAGCTTTGGGAAAGTTTAGAACCTTAGTTGAATACAAAATATATTATTCTGGTTGGTAGAAATTTTAATTCTACATTATTAATATATCAAAAGAACAAAAGGAAAACAGACAGAAGATGTGGGTATTAGGTTTTGTAAGGAAATGATCTGAAAATATCATTTCTCTTCAAACATCCTAGAGAGTTTATATATATTGTAGAGGAACTTTAATAGCCAGAATTTATTATATTTTTCTAGTAAAAGTTTGTCCAAGGGAAAGGGATGCATTTTTGATAACTTTATTCTAATTCTAAAGCATTTTTAGTGCATTTGCATGTTAGTAAGTTCTGTTCAAAATAAAAGTTTAGTTTGTTTATGATTTGTGAAGACGTAAAAAATATGATTTGAAACCATACTTAGGTGGGGTATGGCAAGATAACATTTGTTCATGATTTGCTTATAATGATTAGATATGGTAGGAATGATTAAAGAGAAAGTTAATATATGCATATAACTGGAGGAGGCATAAGGGTGAAAGTGAATAGCACATGCCTGATTTTCTTATGGATCTATATAGACTCATGATAATAAATAGTGGTGATGTTTGTTTTGTGGAAGAATAGTTGAGTACCTATAGTGAAACTAGAGTGTGCAATGGATGTCCCAAGTATAATTTTGGAAACCTGGGAAGTCTCATGAGATATAATTAGTTGGTATTAAAATAAGAAGGATAGATAAGTTCATAATACGATGTGTGATAAAGGTGAATTTGCCAGTAATATATATGATGTTATTCAGCAAGTAGACTTGTATTTTAATATGAAATTTGGGATTGAACAGAGTAATATTGGTGATGTCAGTCTATTACTTTGTAGTTGGAAGTTATAAGTTCAAGAATTATTGTGTAACTGCACACCCAGTATGAAAACGAAAGTGATTCATCTTGATCAGTGTTTTACCCTGGTTTATCAATTGTATACAAGCATACATATATAAATAACTAAGTAAAGAAATAGATTAGTTATGTGACGCAAAAGAGAATGCAGATCCAATTTGAAGTCTGTTACCCAGAGAGATACAGGAAATAACAGGTAGTTTTATGGGGGTCTATATTAGATCACCAAGCGCTTAAAAAAGCAAAAGCTTACAATTTTGAACTGTCAGAACAGTGATTTTAGGGGGGAAAAAATCTCTGTTCCAACAACAACAAAAAAAAAACATACTTTAAACATTACATTAAGTGGGGGCTTTGCCCCCCACACCCTCCCTACTTAAATATACCAACTCCGAGACCGTACTACAGTGCCGAAAATGGCAAAGTGACGAAGCGGGCAAGTGAATTATTTCCAGGAAATGAATTTGCTTAAAAGCCGCTTCGATATTTTGCCATTTCAGGCTTTTAAGTTCAACCAAGAAGCATTCGAAAGAATGCTTCTTTGGTCTTCTAATAGGAAACTGTTTTATGAAGTTCTGGGTGTACTGTGAATTAAGGGTTATGTGAGGCATATTCAATCGGAGAAGACCAATGGAAATTGAGATGATCATAAATGCATAGGATTCTGTACCCCACACATAGATTTTAAACATGTAGGAGCATCAGGATTTGGTAATAAAATAATGCAGTGATTTAAGGACATTTACAAGCATTCTTTTATAAAGCCTGTAATTAATGGTTATGTTGGAGGTAAAGACAGGTATTAATCAATGTTGCACTTTAAGTACTTTATTTGGTCTTTTTATGTATTATGCAGTATAGTATATAAAAAGAGATATGAAACAATGTTTTTTGATATATCCAGTTATACTATATGCAGATGATACGTTATTTGCTGAAAGTGTAGATGGGTTTAAGTGAATATGAACATGATTCAGATGAATTTAAATGATTTACATTTGTCAATAAGTTTAGAGAAAAGTGCAGAAGTAAGATTTTAAGATGTATTGGAAGGTGACACTTTTCAGCAATATAATTTTTCAGTTCTAGTTAGGAACTGACTTTAGTAACCAGGGAATTAGCTTTCAGCAGTGGAAGACAGTTATGCCAGAAATGGTAGGTATGGCAAAAAAAGTGCAAATGTTGAAAATTATGTTGTCATTAAAGATTTATTTATTGGAAATATGTCTGACACCTGAAAAGTTACAAATTAAGATAGTAAGTATATTTCTTGGGATTTTGGGAAATGTGTTAAATCCAATTAAAGTAGAAAATTTGTATGGAGAACATGATGAGGGGGTTTATGAATGAGTCGTCCTGTTTTGGGTTATTGTACTGTAGTCATTGATGGTTGAAAGTTATAAATAATGAATACTTTAAGCCTTATTTGGAAGATTTAATATGGTCAGTTAACTGAAAACAGAATCAATGATAGTATAGTGAAAAAAGATGTTTTAAATGATCATGAAGTAAAAAAAAATTAAAAAAATAAATAAAACAGTGGAATTTGGATTTACAGCTACTGTCTTTAGGCTGTCCTAGATGGATAAAAAATGTTAAATACGTGTTATGTACCACGTTGGGATTATTTAGATAGTAAGTATTTAATGGACCCTCTAAATGTATGTAGTTTTTTTTTTATTATTTGTTTTTTGAGATTGGGATTATTAACTGGTTGTTAAAGCACTGATGTGTATAAGTCTATGAAAGAAAGAAAATGCAGATTTTGAAAGTGAGAAACTGTTGAATATGGCTTTTTGAATGGACAGTTAAGTGTTTTTTGTAGAGTTTTTAAAGGGTAAAATTTTTTAATACATTTATGTTGATGATCTGTCAAGTCCAATATTATAGAAATAAAGCAGTTGAGAAATACACTTGATTGTTTATATTTTGGAAAAATTTGGTAGTTAGATGTGTAAATATCTTGTGGAATGACTAAGCAATGATGAAATGTGTCCTGATATTATTTCATTTGTTATAAAGAAGTGGATGCATATATATATATATATATATATATATATATCTATATATATATATATATATATATATATATATATATATATATATATATATATTTAATATATATATATATATATATATGTGTGTGTGTGTGTGTATATACATATTTATAGGATCTATGTTAGCAAAGCGAAAAACCCTATTTGTGAATACCAAAACATTGACCACCCCCTATACCGCAAACCACGAAAATCCCGAACGCACTAAACCGCGAAAAAAAATATCGAACTGTCATAGTCGGCCAATCCCACCATCCGCTACATACTACATACCCAAACAAAATAAATAAACCATATACATACACTAACCAAACCCTACTTCTAACCTAAACTAAAGCACCAAAACCCTACCTCCAACACTACACTAAACCCCACAAACATAACTATCTATGCACTCTCCTTAACCCCTCCCTAACGTCCGTAACTACCGCACACATCCCTTACAGACATACACCTAAACAAAATAAATAATACACATACATACACTTAAAAAACCCTACACTTAATACTACACTAACTCTTACATACAGTACCTATCTATGCACTTAACTTAACCCAAATCCTAACACTAAAGTCATATCTATCGCACACTTACCTTACAGAGCTGTACCGCAGACGGGCCAACCAAAAAAAATCGACATTTCGAAATTCACGGTTTTGATCATTCGGGGTTTACATACTTCGCGCAATATGGTTTGATGTCTTCATATTCGCCTAAAGGGGTTTTCGATCGCGTAATAGGAACCCATATTTATATATATATATGTATATACGTATATAGTACATTGAATATTTATAAGTGATTATTTATAAGTGATTATTGCAATACAGTTAATCAATCCCCTGTTTATTATAGTAAGTTTCATGAGGTCTTTTGTATCCACCCGAGTTACCTCCACCTTAGGCAGATGGGACCTCAGTTTAACAAGTATGCTAGGTATGAGTGAGCTATAGGTTGAGGAGTAATGTGCAATGCATGTAGTATGGGAATTAAAATGTTTCAGCTGCAAGACTTAATGGAAGATGGGGAATCAAACAATATGGAGATAATCCACAAAAAGCAAACATACACAGGAACAGGTGAAAGGTGCGGTACAAGAAAACTGTGTAAACTTGAAGTAAAAAAACAAGTACAGAACCAACACGGCTGGGCAAAAACCTCTGTTTATTAAACAAAATAGAAACTAATGAAAAGTGAGCACTTTCGCGATAACACTATCACTTCTTCAGACTAATAAACAAATAGGACATGAGTTTAAAAAGAAAGCAAAACCAATCAGCTATCATATGCAAATCTGATGAAATAATTAAAAGGTACACACACACAAACAATGCAACAATTGTTATAAGTACAAGGGAAACAATACAAATAAAATCTAAGTTTAAAAACAACATTAATGTTTAAGCGGGTGTGCTTTCAAGAAAGGTTTAAGACTAGAAACACCATTTAAACCAGGCAGTTTCTCTGCATTCAAGAGCAAGATTCATTTCTGTTCAGCCCTTTCTGTTTTTATTAGATGTATCACCCCCCCCCCCCAATACTGACACGCAAAACCTGGAGTACAAAGTACTTAAAAGTGTGTTCTGAGCCATGAAAACCAATGTGATGTGCTAAGGCATTTCTGTCCTTCTGATTCCTGATGTCCCTGTAGTGTTCGAGAATCCTGCCCTTCAGTGGTCTGTTAGTTTTGCCTATGTAGAAGGCATGACAGAACTGGCAACTTGCAAAATAAACAATATTTGGAGTTCTGCAGGCAGCATAAAAATCAAGTTTGATTTGAAAATTAACGTGAGGATGTATGTAAGTTGAGCCCATGATCTACAGGAAAAAGTCCCATGTCTGGTAGACTGAGGCCCTTTGATACAGAGTTGTAATTTATAGCACAAATGTTTCTTCAAGGACTTATTGTTTTTAAAAGCAAAATGTGGTGTGCTGTCTATAGTCTCTTTCAGTTCATCTGTTGTGTGTAGGATATTCCAATTCTGTTTAATGACCTCATAATATGCTACTTTTGTGCATGGCACTACTGGTTCTTACGATAAAGGAAACACAGTAGTATTAACTGGAAAGAGGGACCATCACTCTGCAATTATGGGTAATGTGGGGAATGATAGACAGTTCTAAAACTTAAGTTTTAGAATTGTGTTTGGTTCTCACTGTGGAGAATGCATCTGTCATGCACCGGTACAAAGACTTTAATCACCACTGCAATATGTTCAGTTTATCAGCTTGTATATGCTGAAAATAATATCTAATACTGTATGCACACAAAGGTGTGTTACAGTGACAAGCTAATTTTACCAGGGTAATGCAACATGTATATGTAATTGACAACTCTAGGCCCTAACTACCTCTCATCTACATGGGCAGTCATGATCAGGGCTGAAAAGAATGTGTGTCAGGAATAAACCATAAATCACAAGTGAATACCATAACAATGGGTTCTCAAATGTGTGTCTCCCTTTATGTCTATAGCTCACAGACATATGCAGGCCGCTGTGATAGTACTTTCTGCTATGTTGTGCATGTGAAAAAAAAACTTTATGAAATTTTTAGTTGACAGGTTGGTATATACAGAGATGCTGAGAAAGAGCTCAGTTATAAATAACTCCTTACTCTTCCTCTCTCTTCTCAAGTACATCTTTGTAAAACCTATCCTAATTTGAAACCTTCTCCTTTACATCCTCTAGTTCACTCACAGTCTGCATACCTTCCTCCACCCTATCTCCCAAACACATTTTACACTTATTGTTTATCCTATCCTATTAACGTCGCTCAAGACTGAGCAGCACCCTACTCACCCAACTGTACACCTCTTTTTTGCTAAACACTGAGATCTCAGCCACCACCCACCTTCTCACTACTGCCCTCTGTATATGCCCGAGCCATAAGTTGTATCTTTAAGCATTCCTCTCTATTCCATCTCTGTGATCCTGCTTCCATTCCCAAAGCATAAAATAGAAACATATTGTGCTGATCTTGTTTCATAACTATCTTTCCAAATCTCTTACATTTTGTCCTATGAACTTCTCGCTCCCTTACATGCATACTACATATGAATATTATCTGCTTCATCCTCCCTACACTCCCAGTAAACCACCTCCTCTCATTAAACTTCTTCTCTAATTTACCTTGGCATCTTATATCATCTTTGTAGAATTCTTAGTTACATATCCTGTACTGGAACACCAGCTTTAAACTCCCAAGCTATCCTCCATGTCTCCTCCCAACCCTCCCCTTTCTATCAGGCTGCATCCTCATTTACCCATCTACTTGGCTAAACCCTCATTTTGATATTGCCTTCTTCCTCTTCAAACTCTGAAAACCCAAACTATGTGACCCTTTTTGATTACACTAAACTTCTCCAACAAACTTGCACCTTTGTCCAGCTTTCCATAGTCTCCCCGTCTCTTTTGCTTACAACTTTTTATTTCTTTTAATCAATACCCTGTGCTTATTTGTTTATTATGTATGTTTACTGGGAAAGACAACTGAGAACAAAGCCTCTTTTCAGAAGATGCCTGGGGAGAAAAAGCACCACTATTACATTAAAGATTTACCTATTCTATACAAATGAAACATAACAGTGTTACAACATTGGACATACATGGCACTTGAATAGACTGCATCGATTTCTGCTTAGGTATGTACCTATGGGTCCCCTACACATGATCAAAATACTAAAAAAGCAGATTCCTATATTGCTGAGACCATGTGATCAACTTTTGGAATTTCGATCATGCAGAATGGGAACCTCCATATAGTGTGGAATAGGAAGATTTCCATCTTCCACACTGTAGTGCGATCTCGGAGTTGGTATATTTAAGTTTCAGGGGGTGTGGGGGGGCTTACACCCCTGCTAGCAAATGTGTAGGTACGTTTTTGTTTTGTCTTGTTTTTTTACGATGTTCGAAATTCCAAAAGTTGATCATATAGTCTCGGCCGTATAGGTTCATAGGTAGGTACGAGGCTATCTGCCCGAGGGCATCTATAAGCCTAGCTAGAGTGTGTCTGCTTTTGCCACCCCATTGATTAATTAACTGATCCTCTGTCAAGCAGAGCCAATGAAGTGATCCCAGGGGTGTATTTTCTGTTACCCATCCACACGTCAAGGTTTCTCTTGAAGAGTGTTAGTGAGGGGCTCTGCCTAATGTAGTTTGGAATTTTGTTCCAAAGCATGGGGAGTCTCTGTGATGGGAATCTATCCCTCCAGCATTATTCTATTTATTGTTGTGGCGAGGTTTAGCTCACTAGAGCGCATGGCTCGCAGTGACTTGGATTTCTTTAGGTGGAGCATGTCCATCAATTCTTAGTTGGACATGGCTTTGTAAGTCAGACAGAGATCACCTTTGAGTAAGAGATATGCCACTGAGTACAGCTGGAGTTTTTTCAGTCGGGCTGCATAGTTCATATGTTTGAGGCCAGTAATTCTGTTGGTGAGGTACTTTTGTGGTCTTTCCAGCTGTTGGAAGTGTCTTGTGAGGTACATCCCAAATGGAGCATTGTTCTCTATGATGGGTCTGATGAGTGACGATTAGAGGGGCACTATAACCTCTTTATTTCTAGATGTGAACCCTTTAGTAATTAGATAGGCCACATAGAAGGATTTCCTAACTACTTTGGCAATATGATTGTCAAAGGAGAGATTACTATATACCTGGGTCCCCAGAACTCTTATTACCTCTTTTGTATTAAGGGAGCTGCTACCTATGTGGTAATTCGTGGGTGTTTTGTTTTTCCCAAATGGGATGGCTATGCATTTTTTGGCATTTAGCTTGAGGCCATGACTTTGACACCAGGTGTCCATCTCAGTAAGGCCCTTTTGGAGGATGTCCGTGTCAGCCAGAGAGTCAATTATGGCTCCCAGTTTGTAGTCATCAGCGAACTTGGTTAGCCATAGTCGTCCTGTGTTTGCCTGTACTTCTGAGAAGTATATGCCAAACACTAGGGGTCCCAGGACCGAGCCTTGCAGGACACCACTTGTGACTGGTTTAGAGTCAGACCTGGAGCCTGCTATTCTTACTGTGTGAGTTCTGTCTGCAAGCCAGTTGGTAACCCATCTCGTGACGTAGGAGTTTATGTCCATGCTGGTGCGTTTTTCTGTAAAACCCGAGTGGGGAGTGGTGTTGAAAGCCTTGGCGAGGTCAAGGTAGGCTGTGTGAGCCACCTTTCCCTTGTCTATGGCCTTGGTGACTGTCTCGAAGAAGTCAACCAGGTTTAGTAGGCATGATCTGCCCTTAAAGCTGAACTGGGTTGGGTTAATTATTTGGAGGTTCCCAATGTCTTTGTTAATGAGTTCCGTGATGATGCGCTCCATAGCCTTGCAGACCAGGCTAGTCTGGCTTATGGGGTGATAGTTACCAGGGTCAGTTGTGACACCCCCTTTGCGGAGTGGAATAACCGTTGCTGTGCTCCATTCTATGGACACGTAGCCTGTGGAGAGGCTGAGGTTGAACAGCATGTTTAGGTGGGGGGTTAGTTCGTTCTGTAGTTCGTTTAAGACTCAGCCTGGGACACCATCTGGCCCCATTGAAGCTGTGTTTTTGGCTTTTGAAAGGGCTGTTTTCACCTGTGCATCTGTGATTTCCAGGACAGTAGACTTTTTTGGTATTGTTGTGGGCCCTTTTGGGGGTGGGGGGGTGACGTTTGCACTAAATCTGTCTGCCAGGATGTTGGAAATATCAGTAGGTTCAGTATATTTTGTGTAATTTTGCACTAGTTCAGTGCATATCTGTGAGTTGCCACTAAGATTCTTAACATAGCTAAAGAAAGCTTTGTGGTTATCTTTTGAATCCTTGGCTATTTTTCATTCGAAGTTAGCCTTGGATGATTTTATGAGGAACCTTAGTTTCTTACTGATACTGATCAGGGATGTCTTTCCTTCTTGGTATTTGCTTTTTTCTGAACTAGTTTCCTCCTTCTATTGTATAGCCTGTTTAGGGCAGGGGTCCATCAGACTGGTTTCCTTCTCTTAGAGGAGTGAGTCTTGGTTTTGCTAGGGATGGCACAAATCATGCATCCTTGTAGGTGCTCATACAGTGCATTTGTAAAGGTTTCTGCTTCTTGGGCAGCATTATCCTTTAGTGTGGGGGCTGTGAAATTTACCACCTCTGTCTTAAGTAAGGTGAAGTTTGCTTTAGAAAATTTTTTTACTGTGGTTTCCTTAGTTGGGGGGTGGTGGTGGGGTGTGGACATCCAGAGTAATTAGTTTATGGTCTGATCTAACCAGTGACAGGTTGACCTCTGGTGTGGAACACCTGTCGCCCATGTTGGTGATGACCAGGTCCAATATGTTTTCACCACAGGTTGCGGAGTTTACCAGCTGATCCAGGGCATTTGAGTTGATAAATTCCAGGAAGCGCTGGGCCTGGGAATTTGTACTTGAGTAGTTTTCCCAGTTAATGGTAGGGTAATTGAAATCGCCCAGTATCAGGGTGTTCGGTAGGAAATTCATGTTTTCCAGTGTCTCCAGAAAGGTGGAGTGGTAGTCCTGGGTTATGGAGGGTGATCTGTAACAGGCCACAATTTGCATTGCAGATTTTCCCGATGTTAGTTGCACATGGATGATCTCAGAGGTATCATGCTGCGCCACTAACCTGGAGGTGTAGGTATCCTTGATGAATATGGATACACCCCCTCCTTTTGTGTTTCAGTCCATGTTCTGTGGCAGAAATGTGTGGTATGAGTTGTAGCCTGGTAGTGCTGGGGAGCTCTCTGGAGCTTTGACCCAGGTTTCAGTTACTGCACAGATGTCGACGTTCTCCACACTGAGGAATGCTTCGAGCGCATGCATTTTGAGATTTAAACTCCTGGTGTTGAGTAGCATAACCCTCAGTTTTTTTGTTAATTGTGCTGTTTACAGAGGTGGGTTTGACTTTTGAGCCTTGCCTAAAAAAGGCACTATGGGGGCAGCAAGAGCCTTGGCCAGTATTCGAAAGCCTAGGGGTGACAGGTGCAAGCCGTCTCTTATGAAGCAATGCGGCTTGTCGAGCATGTCATCCCAGGCTGACAGACATTGGATCCCCTTTGGAAATCTGCTTTTTGGAATTTTGATAATGTATAGTAGACCTGTAGCTATATATCTATATATCTACAGGAAAAGCTATATGCCTTGACTACAACAGAAGCCATATACCCAGACTTTAGTGAAAGTTTGAATCAAGAAAGGCATACATAAACTTGTATAAAGCGCACACACTGGATGTACAGATTACACTGAAGAAGTTATAAACTTAAACAATGATGAATGCTTGTGTTAAGTAGAATCTCAGGTTCTGTTTACAAATTATCTGTAAATTTGAAGACGTGCCTTCTTCATTGGATTAATATATGATTAAAAATAATATAGATGAGAAGAGGAAGGAAACAGGAAGGAACTCATTAAGGTAGGTAAGGTACTGGGCATATCGGTGTATTGTAAGTATTAGTCAAGTAGTTGTGACAAGTAGCATTGCCAAGGGTTGTACAGCAAGTGTTTTAGGTTACGTTTGAAATGTTTTGGATTTTCTATTTGGCAGAGGGGGATAGGGAGGGAATTCCAGATTTTTGCTATGCAACAGATATACAGTGAGTTACCGTGAGAATTATGTGAGGGAGTTACATTGGTCAAGAATTTGTTAGCTGAACTGAGTGTGCAAGTGGTGTGATACCAGAGAAGAAGAGTGTTGAGAGACGGACATATTTATGGATGGTGGAAGATTTTTTTGTGCAAGTTTTAATTGATTACGTTTAAGGAAATTGGGGGAAATTAAGCCAGTGTAGCTGCCAGAAGACTGTGTAGTGGTGGTTTTATTTGGAAGACTGGGGAAAAACTGCAGTTTTATTGTATGGTTGTTCAAGCCTCGTGAGCTGGGTGATTGCAGATTGATGAAAATTGGGAGAGGCATACATCAGGAGAGGAAAAATATAGGCTGTGGCAGTAGCTATTTGAACTTACTCAGACAAGAATCTCTTAGATCTGTGCAACATTCTTAACATTTGGTTAGTCTTTAATGTTACTGGATGAATGTGTGTGTGTCAAATTTTAGATGCTTATCAAATGTAACAACAAGTAATGTAGTGTGGTGAACTTGTTTAACTGCTATGCCATCAGATGAATGAAAGGAACACTGTATAGTGTGAGGCCGACATAGACTTTGTAGCAAAGGGCATATGTTTTTTTTTTCCTGAGGGGATTTAGAACCAGATTAGGTTCTTGCAGCCATCACTCAGCAGTTGAGTGTTGGGTGGCCTTTTGTAGTTACGAGAGAGAATGGGCAGAATATATAGGGGTATATCATTTACATACTGGATGAGGGTGGCATTGGTTAGGAAAGCAGGCAGGTCATCAAAGAATATGTTGAAGAGGAGGTGACCAAGAAGATATCCTTGTGGGACACCAACAGGAACTGAGGAAGAAGGTAGATGAAACATGTTCCCATTTTACACTTTATGCCCTATGTATAAGTTAGGATTTGAACAGCTTTGTTTGAGAGGTCTGTTTTGGATAGTTATAGTGGGATACAATACAAAAATATTTTCTTTGCTCACTACTTGAATTCAGGAAGGAAAGAAGAGCAGTACCAGTCTGTTAGCGAGCCTTTGAAGTAACCAGCCCCCCACCCTCAGTCCAAACTTGACTTCCAGTGCCTGAAATTCCAAGTCTTTTCTCAATCATCCATCAAGTCAAGAACATGTTTGATCCTTCCTTGCTTGTACCATGTTTATAAAAATACCATACTATAAACAAATAATATACATCTGCCGCAAATGCTTTTTTAACAAATTGAAGTTACAGATTTCCTTACATCCTCTCCCAAATTCTCCATTGGCATTAACAGATCACTCATCATACCCATGCTACTACTTAATGTGTTTTTTACATTTACTTACTGACGTACCACTCTATCCTTACTCTAGAGTTAATTTTGTAAGACACTTTATGGTTATAAATGCTTTAAACACCTTCATTGGATGATCACTTGTGCCACAGGTAAACATATATTTATATAAAAGTTATTAAGCCATATTGACAAGTTCACATTTACAAACATTATGCATAACATATACTGTTCTATTCAGTATAATCAAACCAAAATTAAATAAATTGTTCAACTCCTGCCTTCTGTTAAACCTTATTCCTCTTCTACAACAATTTTCTGCATCTTATTATTTCCACAATTTCCATTTTTGTATGTAATTTACTCCTACTCTTTCCTAAAGATCCCATTTCCTGTTCTTTTATCTCTGCTACATGATTCACTACTTCATATATGGTTGGTTTAGCCTTTATTTCCATTTTCTAGCAATCAGTTTTTTGGCAGCAACCAGAATTAAACTCATCGATGCCTTTCTATATCTATGCAATTTAGATCCTGTATTCCATCTCAAAAAATGATTTCCTTAGTTACACTCATTTGCTCACCGAGTGCTGCTGGCAGAGTACTCTGTATGGAATTTGTAAAGTGTATCAGCTCATTACACTATGCGAACATATGCTCCCAGGTACCACTTTCTTTCCCATTACAACTCAAATATTTGCCAAGTACCTGAGGAAAAATTATTTGGAGTCTACTTGGGGTATAAAAGTACCTATGCAAACACTTCCAGGCAAATATCCTAACTCTTCTAAATTCTGTTGCACATTTTGGGAGAGGCACATGCCCTCTTATTGTTTCTTTATGAATTGCCTATCTAATCTCTCTTCCCAATCTGTTCTGACCTCCTCTGTTTGACTGCTATAGTTATTGTACAACATTTTATGTGCCCTGCTAATTATCCCTTTAACAACAGTTTCTGTTGTAGGTTCAGTTAAAAACTCAACCAGTGCAGGTATGCCATCTAGGATTTCCCATGTCCCTTTATCTTTGCCTATACGCTCAAATCAGTCCCTGGCATGAAGGGCAGTCTCTAGACTGAAGTCGGAATGTCTTCTTGGCCTCTTCAATGTATTACCATTCTCTGTCTAATTAGTTGTTCCAAATACTTTGGTTCCTTTGCCAGCTTTCTCCATCAAATTCTAACCCCCTCTTGCCTATTCTCTGTAGCCTTAATTGCAATCATCCCTGTTGGTACAATCCCCTTTCTCCATTCCTGTGTTGAGCTTAGTTCTTAGTATACTTTCTAATACTTTATGAATATACTATTCTGTAATACTCTTGTTATTTTCCTTAAGGATCTGTGTCCAAAATCCCACTCTTTCCTTTTTTCTTGAATTGGAGCCTCCCGTGCTTCATCATCATCCCTTTCCACTTTGAATTGTAGCATTTGCTTGTGTTATATATAAGAGCCTTCAATGGGTAGCTCTAAAACATCTCTTCAAATCAGGTAATCCTAAACCTACTTGTTCTGTTGGAAGGTGCATCTTTTCCCACTTGACTCTTGCCCTCACAGAGAAAATCCTTCATCTCCTTATTAATTACTTTCCACAACTTCTCTGGTTGATAAAGATATGTCTGACCTGTATATAAAACTAAAGGCACTAAAAATATTTTACTGTTTGTGTCTTGCTATCTGTATCCCTAGGCAAGAGCTTCCAGTATCTCAGATTTTGTATAATCTTTCATTTCTTTCCACATATCCTTAGCTGACATAACAGAATCCTTCTAACCCATACTTCTTAATACTTCATTTTATCATGTCCCCATAAAAACGGGTATTGTTGAACTAATTCATGCGTGGATACATAGTTTATATTCATTAATTTTGTATCCTGAAAAAAAAAAACAGTACTATCTCAAAAAGTTCCATAATACTGAGGTGTCCTTTTCTAGTTCCATCAGGTACAAAATAATATCATGTGCAAATCATGTCAGCTCTTCGTGAATACCAAATCAATTATATCCCTGAATTTTTGAGTCCCTTATTTTCTTTGCCAGTGATTCTAAATATAACACAAATAGCAAAGAGGAAAGAGGACATCCCTGCCTGGTTCCTCTGTTCAGAATCAATGTATCCGAGAGGAGCACTCCCACTTTAGTTTTTGCCTCTGATCCTGCATATATCTTCCTAATTAACCTTATTATTGTATCAGAAAATCCAGATGCTTCCATTGCCCTACTCACAAACTCCCAGCTTACTCTGTCAGATGCTTTCTCTGCATGAAGACCTACCAATGGTAGTGATATTTTCTTATATTCTTCTTCATTTAGATCATCATCATTGTTCTATTAATGTTGTTAAATGCTTGCTTCCCACCACAAAACCACAGTGATCCATATCTATCAATTTTGGCAACACTTTTGCTATTCTTTTAGCCATTATAGACGTAAACACTTTATAATCATGGTTTAAAATTGAAACATGCCTATATGAGGCTGGATCTGGTGTGCATTTACAATCTTTAGGTAATATAACCATCACAGCTTTGTCCCAGGATGTTGGTGCTTCCCCTGCTTTTAAAATACTGCAGATTGGTTATATATCACCATTTTTATCTTATCTCATCCTATCTTAACTGTTAACTGTTGACACTCATCTGCCTCTAACCTTGGCATATTCAAGTCTTCCATAAATATTTCCATTTGTACTTTTTGTTGATTCCCCACTTCTCTGGTTTATACAGATGTTTATAAAATTTCTGAAACAGCTCTAATACCTCTGCAGGACCTTAGGTTATTTTTCTTGTGATAGGCTCCCTAAGTTTGGCAAAACAACCCTGTCTACTTTCTGTTGCCTAAGTCATTGTCCCACAAGTTTTTGTGCTCTGGAGTTATCAAAAAACAGTTACTTAACAGCAATTGTTCTAAACTCATTCATATTACCCAGGTGCTCTCCTTATTCTCTCCTTAGCATGCTGCAGTTACGCCCCTTCTTGTTCTGTGAGGTTCCCCTTATTTTGTAGTATTTTAACCTTTGTCAGTCCCTCTAAATAATTATTGTTACAGCTTAACCATATCTCTTTTTCTTTCATTTCTATCCTATTTTTAAACACAACTTTCATTTTATCCCACTCACTAGTTATAATGTCTGGAGTACTTTCTATCTTCCCTACTAATTCCTGAATAATTTCCATTACACATTCCTTAAATTCTTCTCTTTTTAACAGGTAGGTGGGGATGTGCCAGTGGCCTCATCTTTACTTCATTACCCTCCATTTTTTATCTAAGTAATTATTGATGCATGATCTGAAATAGTTATTGGATGTGTGTTGACATTCTGAATTAAATTTGCATTCCTGTGAAATATAATTTCTGTCTAGTCTAGCCTCTTATTGTACCTTGGGAATAATATGTAAATTCTCTCTCAGTTCCTACTACTAAATTCACATATTCTATACCAAATATTTTCATAGATCTCTTCAGAAATATTTCCTCCTTTGCTATATTTTCCCTTCTATGCCCCCTGATACATCCATATTGTTGCACATCAAATTTTAGCCCTCACCTGTAAGTAATATTCCCTGCTGAAAGCTGATTATTTCTGCCAAATTTTTAAGCTTTGTAATAGCAGTTTTAGATGGAATATAAATACATGTCAGTGTAATCCTCATCTTTGCCTCTAGACCCTTACTACCACAAATCTCCCATTATTGTCCCGGATTTTCTATAGAATATCCATCCTGAAATCCTTTCTTTATCAAAATCACATGCCCAATTCTTTCCAAATGTGTCTCCTGTTGCATTGCTCTGCATTTCTTAATATAATTAACTAATCGTTCCTTTTGTCAATACCTGTGAGCCCATTTACATTTTGAGATTATATGGAAAGACTTGCCATTATGTTATGAAATTATTATTCCCACCTATTATGTATGACAGTTTTTTAAATGTCCATTTTCTGCTTTTGTGCTACATGCATCCACTAATGTTTGTCAGGTTGATCTTTCATGTGTAGTTTCTTGTCATCTCCATTTGAACCTATGTCACATTTTACAAGACTTTTTGATTTAATAAAAACCCTCAAACAAACACACTACAAGAACACCCCCATAACCTGTTAACGTAATGTAACCACTGAAGGTGTAAACCTCCTAATAGGAACAATTTTCCAAAACAGACAGCTGCAAACAGACCTTAATTAATCTAAAATTGAGGTTATCTGTGCTAATATGCGTGTTATTGCCTGTGATTCAACTTATACAAATTGGTGTTTGCTCTTTTGTATCTTTATTCCCCTCCCAGATGTGAAAAACAACTTGTGTGCTTTTAGAAAAGATTAACTTTTAGCCTTGAAGAAAAAAGTGATCTGGCTTTTAATTGCCCTGTTATCAATTTGTTTCCATGGAAACCTAAGAGAGAGAAGCTGAAACATTTACTGCTAAAGAAAAAAAATCATAATGTTCAGTCTTCTCTTATTTATTTATTTGTTTCCACTTAAAACCTGTTTTTAGATTAAGCCAAGGGTCTTAATTCAGACATTCACATATGCTAAAGTGAGAGAAAACATATCAGCTCTACACATATTATGATCTGTGCATTTTTGTACCCAATACCCCCACTTCAGCAACCCAAGATTACAGGCTGTTAACTTACATATGCTTTTGTCTAGCTTTTTCTCTTTGTGCACTGTAATGCCTACATTTTTAATACAAAAAAGAAGAAAAAAACATTTGTTTACTTTACTATCTTTATCACATATGGGAATAACTAAAAATGCTTTACTATAAAACATGCAAATTATATTCTGAAAGTTTCATACAAATACTGTTAAGAACAGAAACTGTTTTACTTAGTTACTTTTTCCTTCTTGTTCCCCTTCTCTCAGTGTCCTTCCAAATGTTAATGACATTATGTGAGGCAAATGCCTTTCAGTTCCTCACAAGTTTAACAAAGTCAACAGATGTCCACTCTTTTCACTTTTAATTATACAGCTGTATTGCACAAATGCAATTGATGCTTTGTAGTCTCTTCATTATTCACTGTGTTGCTGGACTTCTTTCTATTCGTCTCCATTTCCCAACTCCAGATTCTGATTAATTTCCAAGGTACTCTTGATTATTCTAGTCAACTTCTGTGCTTTTCTGTGCCTCTCAAGTATTTTTCCTTTGGAACAGGGCAAAGTCTCTCCATGTGCTTTTGTTATCAGGGGAGTGAGAAACAGAGTACCGTTCTGCTTGATGAATCCCTTTTTGTTGGACAGACTTTTATATTTCCTCCTTAGCCTGTTCTGCATCAAAAATTATTTTGATCCTCCAGGATAAAAATATTCTGAAGACAGCTGTATACAGTAGCTTGAATCTCACACCAGCTTCTCAATGTTTCCTGATTGCTGGAATAAATTTGTTTCTTTTCTGCCTGGTGTGCAGTGAATAATCATTTTCCACAAACACTGTACTGTCTCATCTTTTAATAACTTTGCTTTTCACCACAGTTTTTTCAGGTCAGCTCTTTCTGCTGATAGGTTTGTAAATTTACTAATAAAGGTCATCGCTGCTTTCTATCATATTTTGAAACATCTTTTCTTGAACAGTCTCATACTCAACCAGCCTTTTCTTTATTTCAGCTTCTGTTTTTGTTTTATCATCGCATCTGAGTATCTGTTAAAAGCTTTTACCATTTTTACAGCCGTTTGTTATTTGAGTTGATATACTCTTTTAGTGTTTTATTTTAATCTCTTTGAGCACATTGGACTTATTTTTTCCTCTAGATTACTTGATACATTAGCTTGCACCAAAGCTGGAGCTTGAACTTCTTTTTGCTGAACTGCTTCAGGATTTTAAGTGTTTTCTCTTCACCTTTCCTAGTTGATTTTCTTTCAGGCTCTCTTAGTTTCTTCTTTGCTAGCATCAGTGTACTTATTAGTCAGTAACTGAATTTACTAAAAGTGACAGAGTTCTTTGCCCTTGTCTTTCAGTTTCTTTTTCCATACTCGGAGAGCTAAAGTTACACTGTTATTCAGTGTACAACCACTTGTAAAATCCTATGATTCATAGGTTCATAGGTAGGTACTAAGCTATCAGCCCTAGGGCCCATACAAGCCTAGCCAAAAAATGTACCCTGGCTTTCGCCACCCAAGAAAATTATTTTCTAGTGCCCCTGTCGAGCAGAGCCACAGAAGTGATCCCCGGGGTGAATTTCCCATTTCCCATCCAATCATCAAGATTTTTTGTGAAGAGTGCTAATGAGGAGCTCTGTTTGACATAGATAGGTAGTCTGTTCCAGAGTATGGGAAGTCTCTGGGACAGGAATCTATCCCTCCAGCATGTTCTGTTTATTGTGGTGACAAGGTTTAGGTCCCTAGAGCATGTAGCTCGGAGGGATTGGGATTTCTTTAAGTGGAGCATGTCCAACAGCTCTGGGTTTGACATAGCTTTGTATGTTAGGCAGAGATCGTCCCTGAGTAGGTGATATGCGATGGAGTAAAGCTGTAGTTTTTTGAGACGGTCTGCATAGGGCATCTGTTTGAGGCCAGTAATCCTCTTTGTGAGGTATTTCTGTGGTCTTTCCAGTTGTTGTAGATGTCTTGTGAGGTACATACCAAAAGGGGCGTTGTACTCTATAATGGGTCTAATGAGTGATGAGTAGAGGGGAACAATGACCTCTTTTTTTCTGGATGAGAATCCTTTTGTGATGAGATAAACGTAGAAGGATTTCCTGACCACTGTGGCAATGTGATTATCAAAGGAGAGACTACTGTCCACCTGTGTCCCAAGGTCTCTTACACATTTTCGGCATTAAGTATACTACCAGCTATGTGGTAGTTCATGGGTACAGAGTTTTTACCAAAGGGGATGACAATACACTTTTTGGCATTGAGCTTCAGGCCATGGCTTTGACACCAGGTATCTGCCTCAGTGAGGCCCTTTTGTAGTTTGTCCACATCGTTAGGAGTTTCGATTATGGCTCCTAGTTTGCAGTCATCTGCAAACTTTGTTAGCCAAAGACCTTCTGTGCTGGCCTGCACTTCAGAGACGTAGATACCAAACAGGAGAGGACCCAGGACTGAACCCTGTGGTACTCCACTTTTCACTGGTCTGATGCCAGATTTAGAATCCGCTACTTTCACAGTGTGGGTTCTGTCCGTGAGCCAGTTGGCAACCCATCTTGTGACATAGGGATTTATACCTAGTATAGTGAGCTTATCTATAATTCCAGAGTTGGAGGATGGTGTCGAAAGCCTTGGCGAGATCTAGATAAGCTGTGTGAACCATTTTATCCTCATCTATGGCTTTGGTGACTGCTTCAAAGAAGTCAATCAAGTTTAGGAGACATGATCTGCCTTTTACAAATCCAAACTGGGTAAGGTCCAGAGTTTGGAGATTACCAATGTCTTTGTTTATGAGTTCCACAATGATAAGTTCCATGGCCTTGCAGACCAGGCTCATCAGGCTAATGGGGCGGTAGTTCCCAGGGTCCATAGTGGCTCCCCGTTTGTGGAGTGGGATAACTGTCGCGGTGCGCCATTCAGTGGGTACAAAGCCTGAGGTGAGGCTATGATTGAACATGGTACTTAGGTAGGGTGCCAGTTCATTCTATAGTTCATGTAGAATGCAGCCTGGGATATTGTCAGGTCCCGTGGATGCTGTGTTCTTGGCTTTGGAGAGTGTGTTTTTTACCTGTGCAGCCATGATTATAGGAACTTTGCATTCTTCAGGTATAGAGATGGGCCCTCTAGGGGATGAGAGGGGGGTAAAGTTAGCACTGAACTTATCTGCTAGGATGTTGGCAATATCAGTTGGTTCTGTATATTTAGTGCCATTGTGCTGTAACTCAGAGCAGATCTGAGTGTTCCCATTTAGATTCTTGACATAGCTATAGAATGCTTTGTGGTTGTCTTTAGAGTCAGTGGCAATTTTGTTTTCGTAACTAGCTTTGGAGGATTTTATGAGGGATCTCAGCTTCTTACTGAGGTTGACCAGGGAGTTCCTCCAGTCATGGGATTTTACTCTTTTTTGTAACAGTTTCTTTCTTCTGTTGTAGAGTTTGTTTATGGCAGAGGACCACCAGATTGGCTTCCTTTTTTTGGAGGATAACATCTTGGGTTTATTAGGGAGAGCATGATCCATGCACTCGTGTAAGTGCTTATAAAGTGCATTTGTGTAGGATTCAGCAGTCATACCTCTATTGTCCGTCTGCATGGGTGTCATGAAGTTTGCCACTTCTGTCTTAAGAAGTGTGAAGTTGGCTTTGGAGAAGTTTTTTACGATGGTTTCCCTAATTGGGGCTGGGGTATATATTATAAATTTTTATTAATTTATTATAGATTATAAATGTTATAAATGATCTGAATCATACATCACTTTGATTCTACTGAGATAAACCAAAACTATTTAAAATAAACTTGTGGTGTTTCAAGTCTTTGTTTTTCTATCCTTATCATCTCTGTTAGACACAGGCAAGACGTTCATTGGAAAAATATCCTGGACAAACTCCTAGTATGAAGCTAGCATTTAGAAACAGTTTTTAATTATGACTATCAATTTTACTCTTTAAAATACCTTGGCTAGCATATTAAGATTATTTAGTGTAATGTGTAGGACTTGTTATAATAATAGCTCTGTACTTGCCATTTTATCCATGTCAGTTTTGTTGTATTAATATGTTTAAAACCTTTAAACACCATCCTCTGTCACTCCATTGTAATAATCACTGTTACACATATTGTTGGTCCTGGAGCTTCTCTGACATGAAAGTAATGAGGCCAACAAAATGAAATGAATGGCATTCATAAAAGTACAGTACTCATTCTTGTCAGGATCTAGTTTTCTGCCACTTCCTACCCCCTTGCGCAATTCTTCAGCTGTCTCCTCATATTGGCTCCACTATCGTGTTTTGTATCACTAATTTTATCTTCTATCTTAATGTACAAGCAGACACATTGTATTTTCAATCCCCAGCAATATGCCTGACAAATAAGATTAAACAATGGCTGGCAATTATACACGACTGAATAGCTGCTCCTATATCCACTTCTTTCTTGCCATTATGTTCTGCCTCCTATCATATCATATCAGTCATTTTTGTATGTACTTTATTATCCTCTACTCCATCCAAACTCTTTAACTTAACTAACCACTTCTTATATGGATCCATGTGAAAAGCCTTACTAAAGTTTACAAAAAATAAATTCCACAAGCTCCTGCATATCCACCTCCATGGTCTTCACTTATAGAAATGTGACACATTTGTTTGACATGATCTTTTAGGTATGAAGTCACACAGATTATAATCTGGCATTCCATTTCTCCATTTCTAACTAGAATGTTTATCAGCCTGCTGCTGAACATCCATTAGAGTAAAATGATTGCTCTGAATGTAGGTCTGACTGGTTTATGACCTCTGTGGTCATTTCTGGTCCTCCCAGTAACTGATTTACTCTAGCTGCTTTCTAAAGTCCACAGGAACTATTCTTATTACTGGGAATGTATTAAATAATGCTGTCAGTAATTATGCCTATAACTTGACTGACTTCTTCATAAACCTCAAAATAAGTCCATCAGGACCCCAGGATTTATCTTTTCTTAAAGGAATTAACTAATTGTTAACTTCTTCCTCAGTAGCCATATCACCATTCATCCACATGTCCTCAGTCCTCTTATTCCTATCCATGTTGGCACTCTTCTTTTTTCAAATCGAGGGGAAAAATTTGTTTAGGTTCTTTGCCTGCTCCATCACACCTGATACATCTCCCTTGATCACCATGTATCCACTATTGCAAGGAAGTTCTTCTTCATTGCACAGCCTATATCTAAAGGTATGGCATCCAGGTCCAGGGATGTAATCATTCCATTGTACTCAGTTCTCGTCAGGCCTATCATTGAATATAATGCCCCATTCAGTATGTACCTGTCCAAACACTTGTTACATCTGACGTGACCGTAATACTTTCTACAAAAAGTCAAGGGCCTGAATCACAAAAACTATGCAGACCATCAAAAAGCCTTGTCGCTCTTCTCAGTATCATACAGGCCAAAGAGAGGCAACCTCTGCTTCGGATATAGAGCCTCAGCAGATCCTGTCCTGTCAGACCTGTTACACATTTGTAAGCCTAGTAGTAGCATGAACACGTGCTCAAGGGATCACAGTCATATTTGCAACATAAATAGAACATGTTGGTGGGATAGGTGTGTATCACAAAGAATAACTCATAGGGAAGCATTTTCCATTCCACATAAAGCAAAAGTACTTCTCTTACTGTATTCAAATGTAATTTGAATGAATGGAAGGGAACTGCAAATTCATCCCTGGCTTAACATCCATGATCCTCATAGATAGGGCAACAAGTAAATTTCCCAAAATATCCTTGTTCTGCTTACCTCTGAGTTATTTATATGTAAAACATAAGGACTGAAAACTACCACTGGATTGTAACTTAAGATCCTCACAGATCAGTAATCTAGTAAGTACCAACAAACCTGTACAACCTGTAATCAGTAGAAACATGAAGAATGTGTACTCCACAGATGTAGTCAAGGGAGATTCATAAAAGTTTGACCATTCCTAGCCATTCCTATGCAGCAGAGTCCACTTTGCAGGAGGATCTGGTGTGGGTTTCATTCCCACTGCCAGATGAAGAGTGTCATCAGTGTTTTGGGAGCAGGGTGAGGTTTGGTTGTAATAATAGACTTGTGTGGACTGAGCACAAGCACTGGATGTCCCTTTGCATCCCTTTAAGAAACCCGCTGTTCCATGCAGTATCCTTCCTGTCAAAGATAATGACATTACTCATCTCTGTTACCTTTGGCAACACATCATCTTTGCTGAGGCATCATGGGCAGAGCTGCAGATGGAAGTGTCTGGTGTTATGCTTTTGCTCCTGACCTTTCTGCTGATACTGGCAATTGTGACATTAGCCACAAAACTTCTTGGCCTTTTTTTCAAGTAAATCTTCTTGGCACTCATGTAGATAAAATCATCTCAGAATGTCAGCTGTTTGCATTAGTTTACAAGGTACATAGTGAATTTACAAATCATATTTCTATAAAGACAGTAACTTTTTTGAAGATGTGTTGCATTCTGTAATACTTATTTCAAGATGCTTGTAGGAGTTTATGGTATGAATCCACTCTAATTCTCTTACCATAATTGTTAGTGTGACATCCCTCCTCTGGTACAGGAATCAAGGAGCCACAATCCTCAACACTGACATCTGTGAGGGACGTTTACTTTGAACAAAACTGGATGCACACAGTATTTCCATATGCAGTTCTCTGCAACAAGCACAGTATCCATTAAGTGCAAAGAGGTAGCACACTCCAGTCCTTAGCTGGGTTTCCTTCTCTCTCTCTCTCCAGACCCCAAATGAGACTCCCCACTGACATAGTCATAGAGTTAAGTCCTTAGCTGGGTGTTCCAAGTCAAGTCCTCCACTACCCTCTCTGTGAAATCAGTGCTGTCAGTATCCCTTTTCAAAGTAGCTGACACACACACTCTGTTTGAGCTTCAGTTTTCACACACACACACCTGGAAAAGGCTGGCACAGCATATGCGCTGTACCACCTCCACCCAGACTAAAAGGTAGATACAATGCCAAGCCAGCTACTCTAAGGCTGTTGACAGAGTTCCAATTTATACTGAGTGAAATTAATACTCATACCAATGATAATGTTGACCAAAAAGCAAAATGTTCAGGATTGGCCACAGTGTCACCAAATAAATATAAGTACCCTCAAAGGTTACAATAGTCTCTAAAAAGATCAGCCACCATGAAAAATTTAAATGTATTTAATAATAAATAATAAAAGAGCAGGACATATCTATTTACAACAAACACCAGAGTTTCATCACAGGAAATGTTAGAAATAGCACAGATGGAAAGGTTCACACAGATACAGAAAAACAGTACTTAACTAATCTCAATATATTTTCCTGACTGATCTAAAGCATTAGTGTTCCCTAGTTCACTTGTTAGAGCAAGGCAAGATGATGTGGGTGGTTGGTTTTCCTTGTCAGGTTTCACAGATTGCTGAGAGCTGAGTGACATCTCGCACTAATCTCTAAATATAATTTCAGTGCTAGCTATAAAATTGCATCACATCTGGTCACCTGACTCTGGTTCCCACACTCCCCCCCTTTACTAGAAACCTTAGTCTAGATCTTGCACATATCTGTAATAATACATACACATAGAGCTTTGCTAAGATGTGTTACAGCACCTGGAAGTTGTAAAACAATTTTTGCACTTCCAATCTTCCTACATAACTACTCTTGCAGACATTTCATCTCTGGCTGCAGTCAGAACTATAAGATACAATCTTTATGGCCTAAACCAGGTAATTTAATTTCAGACTTTTTTTCAAAGTTAGCTGGACTGAGATTAACCTATTTTCTTCCATTATCCTCTGTTACAATATATTTATTTCAACAGTTACAATACAGTCTGACATACAGGTATATTTCTTTTCTGTACAACAGGACCCACTGTTGGTACATTTTTAACACAAGCAGCTTTACAAATATATATTTTTATAAGCATCTGTACAAATCAATTTGATATACAAATGACATATAATTCTTTACAAAACTCCAGCTAACTATGCTGGCATATGTTACACATCCACTGCCTTACTTCTCCTGGCATGTCTGGTAGTACCTCACATCATCGCAGTTAGGATGAAATTTTTGACAACAAAAGACTAGGGCATGCATCTCTTAATCTGTCTGTAAATATCACTTTTTTGCATCTGTTAATGCTTTAACTTCTAGCCAAAGCGCCGCACAGACACTTTGCTGTCTACCTAGAAAGTAGCAAGCTGTATCACATCATAAAATATAAAAGTAAGTTCTGTAGTAACTAAACATTCAAAATGTTTTGAAACACAGTGAAGACATCTTTTGTAGCATGGTATATGACACCATGCTGCATTTTCCTTTCACTCCTTTTTATTTGTGCCCCAATGTTTAAAATAACCTTAATTATCTTTACTTTTCCATGCCTTAATGTCAGTTGACCTGTAATGTCAGGGTGGGTTAGTGTGAAGATGCAGCCATATACTTTAAGGGGCACACATCCATGCATTTGATGGTGTCTTTATTAAACCGTAGGAATGCTTTTTATTAAACAATCAACTCAAATAATTTATGAGTCATTGGGGAGGAAACACATTGTTGCATTTAAATGATCAAATGCTGTGATGCATACATAATCTATTTTACAACATTAGTGAGAAAAAAAAACAGCACCAGTCAAAGTTATGCTGTAGTAGCTTCCTGATTGGTAATGTTTCTTCTAGCATGTTGGGAATAAACTTGTAACAGATATTCCATCATGCTTGGGAACCACCTAAGAGATGATTCATGAGTAGGCTTCTGCATGTTTAAAGTGTCTTTTACCTTGTCAGCATATGGATGTAGCCTTTCCTCAGTGAAGTCATGGCCCGTGTATTTTGGAGATTTGGCAGTTGGCCCTGCTGAGTTTTAATACTTGAGACGTCAGTCTGTCAAGCAGCCTTATTGTATGAATGTTATGTTCTTGCTTTGCATCATGCCAGACTAGAATGTCATTATTTATATTGACTACTCTATCTAGTTCTTCAGCTGTAGTTGCTACTGGCCCCTGGAGTCTGTAGAGCATTTCTGGAACAAATGAGATTCCATATAGTAACTTTAAGAATCTATATCTACTCAAAGGTGTATTGATTTGGAACTAGGTTTATCCAAATTAATATGCCAAAATTCCTGGTTTGCATCAAGAATAGAACATAAATTATAATGTGTCATAGTTTTGTCTAGCACTTTAGATGTTCTTCATCTCACATTGCTGCAGTCCTTACACTTGGGGTAGTCCGCTGTCCTCGGTCGGCCCGAATATCAAAGTATTAGGCTGACGTCGGTCAAGGCGCTTAAGACTGACATCAGGACATCAGGGTACAAATGCGCATGACCGACGTCATATCCTCAGTCTTTTTTGCCGCATGGTCCGATGCAGAAGCAGCATTGCAAGTGCCGTTCGGCATTCTGACATTTTTCGAATTCGGAGTTTCAGACCGAGTCAAAGTTGGCTAAGTACCCCGTTGGGGAATATTTTAGTTTTTTCTTGCCTCAGTGGTTTACCGGATGTCAGAAAAAGTGAATAACTGTATTTCTTGTGGGAAGCAGATACCGCATAGGGACTATCATACTTTGTGTATTCCTTGTTTGGGGCCTGAGCACAACGTTGTTGGGTGTCGCTTTTGTGCTAGGTTCAATAAGCGCACTATTAAGCGAAGGTTAGATTGTGCCAGGATGGTCTTCGGGAAGGGGTGCAATTACAATATGCCGTCGGATGCTCCGACGCCCGCTTCTTCGAAGAAGCGCAAAGACAAAGCAGCTAAACCCAGGCAAGAAGAGTCGTCCGTACCGGACGCCGGTTCTTTAGAGGCGTCAGTGGAACCGTTGGTTCCACCGGAGGCTTCTCTGGAGTCCCAGGGGGAGACTTTGATATTGCAGGATGTGGCCTCTCAGGAGGCAGGTCAGGCTGAAGGGGCTTCTCAGGTTACTGTACTCCCCTCCCTTCCTAGGGTGGTTAGGCCCTCTCCTTCTGTTTCCAAGGCTTCTCCCAGAGGCAGGCCAGGTTTAGCTTCTGTTGGTGTCACTCCTAGTTCTACAGGGTCTGTGCCCAAGAAGCACATGCTTAAAATGGCAGAAGATTTAATTACTTTGATTAGAGGTTCTTTGCCCCCTCCTGATAAGAGGCCTAGGGTGGAACCAGAGTTGGGGAGTTTTGAGCAGGCTTCGGATGTTTCAGAGTCTTCTGCTGAAGACTTGCAGGAGTACTCTCCTTATTCTGATTCTGATGCAGATGATTCGACTCCTTCTGCTTCTCCTCCAGAGGATTTTTCTTTTTCAGAGACTCTTCATTCCATGAGGGAACATTTTAAGTGGGAAGGTCAGGACTTCTCTGATTCCAGGAAAAGGCTTAGGGAATTTTTGCTTTTACCCCAGCATAGGCCTTTGGCTATACCACCTGTTCTGGATGTTGTGGAAGATGTGTTTGCAGAGGCTTCACTTAATCCTGATTCTTTGCCTCCTGCTCCTGTTAAACCGGATAGGTATTACAGGGTGCCTGAGGCTCATAAATATCTTTATAAGAGTCCTAGGGCGGACCCAGAAACTGTTAGTCAGGGACCTAAGGGTGTCAAGGCCTCTGTTGTAAAAATCCGGTTCCTCCAGATAAAGAGGCCAGAGCTTTGGATAGATGGGGAAAGAAAGTCTATACTTCTTCCACCTTAGCTATGAGGGCTTTGAATTGCCAGTTTCACATGTTGAAATATCAAAACTATCTTCTTTCTCAATTGAAGACTAAGGTAGATGCTCTGGCGGAAGGCATTGAGTGTAAAGAATTACAAGATTTGGTACATGTCTCTGAACAGGTGGGTAAGCATTCTTTGCAATGTGGTTTTGATGCTGTTCAGGCCTCGTCTAGGGTGGCTGCCACTGGGTCAGTTCTTCGCAGGCACGCCTGGCTGAGGGATCAGAATTTATCTGACCATGTTAAGACAAGGATTTTGGATGCTCCTTTACAGTCTGATGTGTTGTTTGGTTCACCTGTGGAGTCAGTCTTGAAGAAAATGGAAGACAAGGCTAAGTCTATGCAGGCTGTTAAAGATTTTTTGCAAGTTCAGCCTCTGAAGTTTAGTAGGAATTGGCCTGCTAAGGGGTGGACGTACCCTTCTTATGATTCACAGTCTAGGGGTAGATCTAGACGTGGTAGGGGCAGAGCTCAGAGCTCCTTCAGACCTAGAACAGGGAGTTCACCTGCACAAACTTCGGGTGAGGGCAGGGGCCAGTCCTTTCGTAAACAGGCCCAATGACCTACCTTTTCAGCTGCCAGATCCTTCTTGCCTGGCAGCACCTTTGGGAGGAAGGTTGGCACTCTTCAAGGAAAATTGGAGTTTGATTACCCAAGACAGATGGGTATTGGATATCATACACCAAGGTTACAGGTTTTATTTCCATACCTTGCCTCCTTTCAAAGGCATGCCGGACGTTCCTCCTCAGCAAAGACTAGAGGCTCACAAACAAATTGCTCTGCTGCTTCAAATAGGGGCCATACAACCGGTCCCTCTGCCAGAAGTGGGCCTAGGATTTTATTCTCGCCTGTTCCTAGTACCAAAGAAGGGGAACACGTGGAGACCAATTTTGGATTTATCTATCCTCAACACTTATCTGGACATTCCCAAGTTCAAAATGTTGACGTTACAACAGCTTTTACCTCTGCTGGGCAAAGATCACTGGATGGTGACTCTGGATCTCAAGGAGGCTTACCTTCATGTTCCTATCAGGCTAAGTTGCAGGAAGTATCTGCGTTTTCGGGCTGGGACTTCTCATTATCAGTTCTCTGCATTGCCCTTTGGCTTATCTACTGCCCAGAGTGTTCACGAAGGTTCTGGCTCCAGTGATAGCTTTCTTCAGGCTAAGAGGAATACAGATCTATCCTTATTTGGACGATTGCCTGATTCTGGCCCAAGGAAAGGACGAACTTCTTCATCATTTACAATATGTGATAGCAGTGCTAAGATGCCTGGGGTATTCTGTGAGCGAAATAAAGTCCAGTCTA
Source organism: Protopterus annectens (assembly GCF_019279795.1). Lineage (NCBI taxonomy): Eukaryota > Metazoa > Chordata > Ceratodontiformes > Protopteridae > Protopterus > Protopterus annectens. The sequence continues at coordinate 625,107,039 of NC_056735.1, read as the reverse complement.
GTACCCTCTCAGGACATGTGCTTTCTGGGTGTGAGACTGAATACAGCATCCCAGATGGCCTTTTGACCCCGGACAAACAAAAGAATCTTTCTCTTTACTTCCATCAATTGTCTCATCAGTCCAGGCTGACTGCAAGGACAGTCCTTCAAGCCTTGGGGTTCATGGCATCTTGTATTCTGGTGCTTCCCAATGCCAAACTGCATATGAGGAAGCTACAATGGTATCTCAAAAATGTATGGGCGCAGCACTGCCAAGATATGGACACTGTCATTCAGATAATACCTTGCATTCAAAAGGAATTTTTGTGGTGGGCTCAGGAATGTCACCTAAACAAGGGACTCTCTGTGACCCGGCCAGAGGCGAGTCAGATTCTAACGACAGATGCCTCAGACAAAGCTTGGGAGCTCATCTAAATGGAAAGTGGGTACAAGACACGTGGCCTGCCAGACTTCAACATCTACATATCAACTTGAAGGAGATGTTAGCAGTCCAATTTGCATTAATAGCTTTCAAGGATTTACTTCTTCCAGGGCAGGTGTTGGTTCTAACAGACAACACAACTGTCATGTGGTACATCAACAAGCAAGGGGAACACATTCTTATCCTCTATGCAGACAAGCAATGATTTTGTGGGAGACTGCTCTCAGTTTACAGCTAAATCTTCAGGCAAGGTTTCTGCCGGGAGCACAGAACTCCTTAGCAGATGTGTTGAGCAGACAAATTATGGATCCCCACGAGTGGAAATTGGATCCTCATGTATTTCAGAAATTGACAGTGTTATGGGGAACTCCAGACATAGATCTGTTCGCTTCTCCACTAAACTACCAGCTGCCAAAGTTTTGCACAAAAGGTTTCATCCCACAGCTTGGAAAGTGGATGCTCTTTCATTCAATTGGAGCAATCTTCATGTGTATGCCTTTCCACCTCTGCCTCTCCTCCCAAAGGTACTCCTGAAGGTCAGACAGGACAAGCCAAAGATGATTTTAATAGCTCCAGATTGGCCTCGACAGCACTGGTACCCATTACTGAGAAGTCTGGTGCAGGAGCCTCCATGGCCTTTGCCTTGATTCCGCACCTGCTGTCTCAGGAGAACAGTCATTTGCTCAATGTCAAACTTCACTCTCTTCACCTAACAGCCTGGCATATTCTGTTTTAAACCCTGGAGGGTTTCAGCTTCCACAGCAAGTTTTGAATGTTATTTTGGAGGCCAGAAGGCCTAGTACAAGGAAAGTGTACGCAGATAAATGGAAGAGATTTTTATTTTGGAGTACAGCAAAGGAATTTGATGTTTCTAAGCCTAATTTAAGTGTGGCTCTTCAATATCTTACTGAGTTACTGGACAAAGGTTTGTCCTTCTCTTCTATTAAGGTTCATGCTGCAGCAATTTCTGCTCACTATGACTCTGACCCACCATTGTTTTCTCATCCTTTGTTTAAGCAATTCCTTAGAGGGGCAAAGAATATAAGACCCCCACGTAGAGCTCCTACTCCTGCTTGGGATCTCAATTTTGTGTTGGAGAAACTCACTCTACAACCTTTTGAGCCTGCAGCAACAACAGAGTTGAAATATTTATCATGGAAGACTGCTTTTTTGTTGGCCATTACCTCTGCGAGAAGGGTTTCTGAATTACAGGCCCTTATGGCGGTTGAGCCTTTCTTAATTTTCCATAAGGATAGGGTATCTTTGCGTACTAATCCTTCCTTTATGCCTAAAGTGGTTTCTAGTGTGGCTTTAAACCAAACTATTCATTTGCCTACTTTTTATGCAAACCCCCAAAATAAAGGGGAAAAGATTTTGCACACTTTGGATATACACAGGCAGTTGCGATATTATTTGAGCAGAACTAAAGGGTTCAGGCAGTCTCAACAGTTATTTGTTTCATTTGCTTTGGGTTCTCAGGGCAAGCCTGTGTCAAAACAAACTATTTCTAAGTGGATTGGGTTTTGTATTGCTTTCTGTTATTCCCATCATGGTAAGGAGATTCCAGCTGGGATTAGGCCTCATTCCACTAGGGCTACTGCCACTTCTACAGCTTTTTTGAGGGGGTGGCAACTAAAGATATTTTGGAGGCAGCTACTTGGAGTTCAGTGCATACTTTCTCTAAGCATTACCACCTTCCACTTTACTCTAAATCTAGGGCTGGTTTTGCCACTGCAATTTTACAGGGCATTTTGGCAGCTCCTGCTGCTTTATAGTTTTGCCATCCTCCCTTACCTCTGCTTTGGGATTCTACCCAAGTGTAAGGACTGCAGCAATGTGAGATGAAGAACATAGTACAGTTTTGTACCTACCATAAATGTAGATGTTCGAAGATCCACATTGCTGCAGTCCAATTTACCCTCCCTCCTTCCCTCTGTAGTTAGAGGCGGTTGTGTGGTTTGGGTTGTGAATATTGTGGATATTGTATATATTGTACATATGATTAGTGCAAGGGTGGTTGGTTGTTTTTTGCTGTCTTTTGGTTTGGACCTTTCTTTTTAGGGTCTTCTGACATCTGGGGCAAGAAAAGACTGAGGATATGACGTCGGTCATGCGCATTTGTACCCTGACGTCCTGATGTCAGTCTTAAGCACCTTGACCGACGTCAGCCTAATACTTTGATATTCGGGCCGACCGAGGACAGCGGACTACCCCAAGTGTAAGGACTGCAGCAATGTGGATCTTCGAACATCTACATTTATGGTAGGTACAAAACTGTACTTTTTCTGAAGTGAATAACTTTTTGTTTTCTTTTTTCAAGTCTCATGATCTATTCACATTTCTCGCTTCTTAGGCTTTACAACTATTATCACACTATTTAGCAATTTTGTCTGTGACTTCCATGCACTTCAACTCTTGCTTAGACCTAGGTCTAAGTGTAACTGTACCACTCTTGGAATATGAGTCACACATACTGTATCAGATTGAAGTGTAATTATCTCCAGTTTGCTGTGTTTTAATTATTTTTTTTTTATTTATTCTGCAGCCCTAAACTTCATTTTGAGAATATGGCAGTTTATGCCCAGATGAAGTTATTATTGGCATAGCTTCACCAATGGAATGCTTGCAAATGGACCATATCCTTTGGGTTTTAAAAATGTATGTTAGAATTAGATAACTTATCCTTGTTCCTTGTGGCTGCTTCTTGTGTTTCTGTTTTCAAGAAGAGATTGAGAATTCAGCTATGACTTGTACCTCCAGTACCTGAAGAAATTGAATAGCTTGTGAATGTCATTGATGTGGTTTTGTATAGGAACACAGGAATATATATAAACAATACTAGAAAGCAAATGTGGGGACCGTAAGATTCCTATCAATGTATACGTTTAAGTAGGCAAACTTATAAATTCTTGCTACCCTTTTTAAGCAGTTAATAATGCTCAACTCCTAAGTCAAGCAGGGCACTACATGATAAAGCAGAGGGAAATTTGTGATTAACAAAAAACATAAACTGCCGAAGCAGACAAGAATAATATGAATAATAAAACAATGGAGCCACGGTCCCAGCTATCACAACCTTTACTGTTGAAAAGTAGTACATTGTTTGACCTGTAGTGGTAACTTTTTCCATTGGCTGGAATACATTTATTTAGAGACCTCTCCCTCCAGTGAGTCTTGCATATTTATTGGTGTATATATAGTTTATTAGTTCCCTAGTATGGGTATTGGTAGAGCTACTGGTTTTGTGAAGCAGTAGAATGGACTGGGTCTTTCATGGCTTGTATTGCAAGACGCATGTCATCTTGGAGCAGTTAGTACTGAATAATCAGGATAGCTGAAGGATTTAAAGCCTTTAATTTGGTTGGTCTGAGATCTCTGGGGTCTTTACACATTGAGTGATATGCCTGGATTTGTGGTCTTTCCATTTAAGCAGTAAAGGGGAAAAGTATTTGATGATGAGTCTGATATAAGAAAAGTAAAGCAGTATGATGACTTTCTAGATCTTACGGATATTCTCTTGGAAATCAGCTGGGACAGATAAAAGATTTTGTGGCTATGGTAGAAACATGATAATCAAATAAGAACGAGTTATCCACATTAGCACCCAAATCTCTTATGAGCTTGTCTCTGTTTGAAGAGGAGCACTATTTATAATGTGTGAGGTGGGGACAGCTTTTTTTACCTAATGTTACTGCTCTGCACATTTTTGCATTTAGTATGAGATGATTTTTAGCAATCTAGGTTTTTGCATATTAAAGTCCTTGCTGGAGTTGCGTAGAATAAGTGGATGATCCGATAATAGTGCTTTGGCTGCAGTCATCAGAAATCTTAGTCAACACACATCCTGGACATTGATATGGATATTTCAAAATAAATACTAAAGAGAATTGGGCCCAGTATTGAATCCCATGGTGTCCAACTAGTTATAATTATTTTACACTGAAAGAGAACACCAACAGCTTTCACAGCCTGGGATCTATTGGATAGACAATTTACAGTCCAATAAACAACACGAGGGTTTACATTAAGTGCATCTTATTTTTCATTAATACCAGCATGGAAGGCAGTGTCAGAAATCTTGGCCTAGTTGATATAAGCAGTGTGCACTACTGTCCAAAGATTCTTTAATCTTTTCAAGGAACTTTACTTAATGAGTTTAGGACACAGGCTCACCACAAAACCAAAGTGATTGCAGTCCTGATTAGTTAAATTGCCTGGTGCTTGTGCCCACATTAATGAGTTATGCTATTACACCACAACACTGAATATAAAATTGGCAAGAGGTTGATGGGTCCATATTTACCTGGTTCCAAAGGGAGCCTCCTCTGTGTAGAGGAGTCATAGTGGCTATTCTCCAGGTATAAGGCACAACCCCTACTGATAGGCTGAGGCTGAACATTTTAAGGAGAGACTTGGATAGTGCATGCTTGATACTGATTAGGGTCTAATCTAGTATATGGTCTGATCTCTTGAATGTATTATTTGTAAATTTGACAGATGATTTTGAGACTTGTTTCAAAGTTGACTTCAGAGAACTAAATTTTCAGGGATATTGGGGGAGCATTGATGTGAGTTTGTGGGGTTAAGTTAGCTCTAAGTTTGTCTGCTAAGATATTGGCTATATCCTTGGGCCAGAATATGTGATATTGTTATGGATGAGCTCAGTACATTATTGGTCATTATTCCTCAATTTCTTGATATAACTTGAAAGATTTGCAGTTTCCTTTGGTAACAGTAGCAACCTTAAGCTCATACCCCACCTTACATTTACTAACAATGTTCTTATGTTCCTCGCTGATATAATGCAATATAGTGCAATCTTAAAGTAAGGGAGGTAGAGGGTTCATGCAACTTTTTGATGTTTATTGAATTTTATTATACAGTTTAGTAATATGGCACTTCCACATTTCCATTGCGAAATTTACCATCATATTTAGGGTGGATGGGAAAATAATTTCTATGAAGCTGTTTAGATTATTGCAAAAGTCAGACGTGAATAAAGCAGCTGTGCTGGGCCATTTACAGGAGGATTGCTGAGAATTTTGCATAACTCTTCTACAAGGTGAAGGACATATGCCTTTGAGAAGTTCCTGAAGATGGTCTCATTTAGTGCAGGGCAATTCCACTAGGTCTGATGGAGAATACAACTAATTTATGGTCAGATTTAACCACTGATGAGAAGATGCGGGGTAGGGTACAGGTGAAATGTTGATTTGTAGAGATTGGATCAAGGATATTAGAGTCTTTAATAGGTAGTTTTACAATTAACTCCAGCACATTGGTATTAACAAAGTTTAGAAATGCTGAACATATCCATTTTTAGAAGTATAAGTGTGCCAGTAAGTGCATGGGTAAATGAATCCCCCTAGCGAGAACATATTTAATTTGATATTTAGCCACTTGATGAAATCAGTAATTTTTTTTGACCTGCAGGAGACATCTAGGGAGAGTTATAACCAGCAGTGAAGTACTATTTGAATTTATTAATGGTAATTTCAGTCTGTAGGAGCTGTAAGTTAGGGCATTCAATGATGGTGAAGTTACCTTCTGTCTACCCCAGCTAGACATGGATTGTCACAAAGTACTTCCATTGATGACCTGTTCTTTTTTTAATTTTGTAAATTGTTATGTATTTATGTGTTTTATATATACAGTGACAAGAATCTGTCTTATTCTAAAGTCGGGGCTCAGTTAAAGTTCTTGAAATCAGTTTTGCTGTAGTCTTTGATTGCCAATTGAGCTTTTGTTAGCACCCACAATATACACAGAATTAACTTATTCTGCAGTCCATATGGGGATACCTATATGGATAACGTATATAAGTATGCTTGGAAATTCCTTTCATCCCAGTTGTTCCTACAACCACTTCAACTGTCTGGATGTCATCTTTCTGTCCTTCTCTACTTTCTGTTTCCATATCTTGATACCTTACTTCATTGCTTGCCTTTCAGTACTTACACTATGGTTGCTGCTTTTGTCTTTTTGTATCCAACTATAGCATATGACTTTCTTGCTTCATCTTTCTTAATTAATGGCATTGGATATCCTATTATGTTAGTGTATGACATTTTACACAAATGTAATTTTCTTCTAGTGATTAAGCAGTCAGTAGGCTTGTAAACCATCATGAAGACATCTGTTTATGAGACAACAAAAACATCAATTATGTGGATAGTGTTCATTTTGCTTTCATCACTAAGACATAATCATTTTGAAGTTGCACCAGAGAGGTTTACCACAAGGGTAGAGTCCAAAAGAGTTGCATGAACTATAAATTTTGCCATTGCAGAGGTGCTGAGTTTGAGGTGGTTACATGTCATCCACCAAGGCATTCATTATTAACATAGTATTCTGAGAGAGTGAGAGGTATAGATATGTGTGTGTTGTCAGCTTAGTAAATACAGAACAAACCTTCTCCTCATTATGAGCCCCTCAAATGCCAGTATTTACACAGTGAACAGCACAGGACTCATGACTGAATCTTAGCATACTTTGAGGGTAAGAGAAAAGTTAATCCCTGGTACTACTGTTTGTAACCATCCAGATGCATAGGAGGCAGACAACTCTAGAAATAATTTTGAGAATCTATACTACTAATGGGGTCTATATTAAATCAGCGAACGCTTAAAATAGCAAAAGCTGATTTGTTGACCCTTTAAAAGCGAAAGCTTGAAATCCCGAAGACACGGAACAGTGATTTTGTTTCCCAGGGAAAAAAATCGTTGGGCCGGTTTCGGGACTTTGCTATTTCCTCCACTGTGATGCGATCACGGAGTTGGTATATTAAGTAGGGGGTGTGGGGGGCAAAACCCCCCTTTTATTTAGTGTTTTGAAGATTTTTTTTTTTTTTTTTTTGGGAACAGTGATTTTTTTTTCCCTGGGAAAAAAATCGCTGTTCCTTGTCTTCGGGATTTCAAGCTTTCGCTTTTAAAGGGTCGATAAATCAGCGTTTGCTATTTTAAGCATTCACTGATTTAATATAGACGCTACTAATGCAGGTGTTCTAATGGGATCCCATGATTAGACATGTTAGATGCCAGCAATGGATCAGGCGGGACAAGCAGATTGTGACTGCATTGATTTCATGCCATTAGAAAATTATTCAAATTTCTAAAGATGGTTGTCTTAGTACTATGCCAAGTCCAAAATCCAGACTGAAGTGTATTGTAGGTGTTATATGTAGTACCTTCTGAAAAATCTCACAAATGAAGAAAAGGTTTGAGAAAGAATGGTATTTATCCTGTCAGTATCCAAACCCAGATTTGTAGGAGTCAGGGTAAACGTAGCCCTTTACAACAGAAGTGAAATCAACTGACAAAAAGAGGAACAATGATCTGGTCCAGGACAGAGCCTAACACCATTATCAAGGACCTAACCAGTTGGTATGGCAAGGATTGGGTCTGGATGTCGCTTGGCACAGGCTAGACACTAAGGAAATAAAAAATCAAGGTACTTCGGTAAATCAAACACTATCCAGCTGTATAAGATAATAATCTCAACCAAACTAATATCCATTAAATACGGTGAGTTAGGTGACAAACTTGATCTAATTATAGATATCTTTGATGCAAAAAATCAAGTAGTTAATTTGCTTTCATCTATCAAAAAAGCTTATTAGTAAAACAGACAGGGCTGTTCAGTCTGCTTACAACTAAGAAAAGAAGTGTCTAGTCTGCTAGCCACATGAGTTATTTCCTAGGATGAATAAAAAGATTTCATCCAGCAGTACTCCAACTGTTAGATGAAAAAATACTCAACTAGTTGGCGTCTGTCCTTGAGCAGATAGATGCAATACCACCTACATTTGAACCTTCATCCTGCCAGCTCAGTGCTACAAGGCATCAAGGCTCACAAGCAGTAAAATAAACACGTTGTGCATGACATGAGGCAAGAAAGTTCCAGGAGAGTGTCAGGAATGAATTACAGGCCTCAGCTTGCTCATCTAGACCACCTGCACCGTACTCTGTTAAGAGATGTTGCAAGACAGGGCAGATTAGCTCTAGGGAGAAGAGTTAATCTCTGGGTGGTTAGGCTACAAGTCATGCATTTGAAAATAAAATTGTCTTTTGGCTTTTCCCTGTTAGTGGTCACCACAGCAGATCACTGGGACACTAATGACTGGCAGTGGATTTTTACAGTGTCGAGTTGCCAGCCCGGTGCCCAACCTTCAAAGAAGGAACACCCACACACGCAAGCACCTGCCTGCATGTCTTTAAAGTTCATGTAACCACGGGGAGGATTTGACAAAGCCAAAAAAATGGGAATTTCACCTGTAGGAGGGGGTACAGTATAGTGAAATGGACCAGGCGGTGATCTGTTCAAATACCTCGCTCACCCAGCAGATCATGGATAGATATACCACAATGCCACAAGGGGAAAAAAAAGTCTATGGCATGCCCATGTAAACAATTTGCAGAGAAAATGACCCAAACCAACTTGATTTCATTCATTATACAAACTAATTATTTTACAAGAGTCATGGGCTCCTTAGTTTCCTAGATTTTGATGTTTATTTATTTATTTGTTTGTTTGTTTGTTTGTTTATTTACTTACCAGGAAAACCTGACTGGGCAGAAAGTCCCTTTCAGCAGAGACCCAGGGAGAAGAACATAAGAAAAACATAAAACGGAAAAAATTTAAATAACTAATACATCAAATGTGTAACAGTTGCAGTATCACATTAAACAGAAGAATAAATAGTTTATATGCATAGCAATTGAGGTTTCTGAAATCTAACTGAGAGAAAAATCATTTTACAGTAAGGGTACTGATTGAAGAGAAGTGAGAAAGCGCTTGGTTTATTTGTTCATTGGTGTGATTTGGACTACGTACTAATAAAGGTGTTGTTTTTAACCTATCTGGTTTGAAAGTACATTCCTTGGAGATTCGGGTCCTGTGGCCTTGGATTTTGGTGATTCTGAGTTTCTATGTAATCTTATGTAATCTTACTTTTGCTAAGTACTAAGAAGTGGAAGGCAGGATGAAAGGAGAAGGGAAAGTTAGAAGGAGTAAAATGTTGATATCAAGCAATGAAAAGTACAAAGTAGAAAATTTGGAGGGGATAGAAATTATGGAAGTGTGCCACAGTCCTATATGAGTGGGGCAGAAAGGAGAAAGCAACATGCAGAGAAATGTAAAAGAAATATAATTTGAATGTGGTGCGAGAAATAGGTCTGAAAGTATGACAGAAGTAGGAGAGGGACATGAGAAGACATATAAAAGTAGTAAGCGATAGAATAAGTTTAAGAATAAGAAGAGAAAAAGTGAGCAAAACTGAGGTAGTCATTATATATAAGGTTTTCATATAAATGATTCTACAGACAGAGAATAATAAGAACCTGAAGTTGTAATTACAGAAGGTTATCTTAAGAGTTGAATAAGTTGCCCAGTACTATCCACTTTGGGCTATTCAGCAGCACTCAGCCAATGAGGAAATGCATGCTTGAGCTCTTAATGAGTAACCTGACACAGTCAGATGGTAGAAGAGGAGGTGTCCACACACACACACCAAAGATATATTCAGACAACTTTGCAATTCCAGGCAAAGCCTTTTGGCTTTTGTACCTAAAACATGGTCAGATTATTTTGTAATTCGTAGTTGCACCTGCAAGGAAAAATGTTAAACGTAAAACATGACCCCACCCCCAGACCAGTAGTAGCCAGGATAGGTCCAAATTTATCGCTGAACTAGATCTCCATTATAAATGTCTGTCTACAACTCTCCACCAAGTCAGAGAAAACCCTGTGCTTGTTCTGGATGGACCTGTGATAGAATACAGCACCTTCAGTAGGACTTTAAGAAGGCAGATCCATCTTATAGTCTCAGATGGTAATCAGGATCCAAGAGATCATCACATAGCACAGTTGATGTGCGAGGGCAGGAGGATGTTTCACTTCATGATGGTGCTTAGGTGTCAAAGGCATCAGTCCTTTCTCCTGGTCAGTAGTGTTTAACTAATGCTCCTTTTTAGACTTTCAGTACAGATGGCATGCTTTTCTTGTAATGGAAAATATTTTCTTGGCTGCCATCACCATGTAGGAATTTGGAGCTGGAGGGCCTTCGGCGTGACTAGTCTTTCCCTGTATTTCTTAATGGATGGCTACATTCTACATGAATCTGTTACTCTTTTTCATAAAATATCTCATAGTTTAGCCTGAATCAGGATATTGAATTGCCGTTCTACTTTCCTAATAGGTAACCAAGAAATCCTTAATGCACTAAGAGAGCTCTGAGATATTGTTTCTTTGTAACTTTCTTTCAACAATTGTGCATCTGTTTTTTCCAAAGTAAGACAATTAGAAAAGAGGTATGCCACTTTTTTTTTTATTCAGTGTCTTGTGTAACTTTATTACTAGTTAACATATTTGTTATTTTTAACACTTTTATTTAGTTATGACTTAGGGCATAGGCAAGCATGCACTTGTGTAAAGGAAAACAAACCATATTAACATATTCCCAGTTGCAAACATTATACATCACATATATTCTTTTGTATATTTATCATCAATTCAACATTCATCAATTCCTGCCTTCCTTAAACCTCACTCCTCCTTCAAAACATTATTCTGCATATATCGTTCCCACAATTTCCACTTATTTCAATGTGATTTGCCCCTACCCTTTTCTAAAGATCCTACTTCCAGTTCTTTTATATCTGTTACAGTATTCCATACTTCAAATACAGTTGACTTAGGCTTGGATTTCCATTTTCTAGTAATTGTTTTTTTCCCAGCCACTGGAATTAAACTTAACATGGCCTTATTATGTCTAGGCAATTCAGATCCTGTATCCCATTTAAAAAAAAAAAATGTCCTTAGTTGCACCCGTTTGTTCAGCTAATATTTCTGACACAGTACTCTGCAGGGAATTTTTAAATCTGACAATTCATTACACTTCTGGAACATATGTTCCCAATTACCTCTTTCTTCCTCATCACGCCTCCAATATTTGCTATCTGAGAAAAATTCTTCGGCGTTTGCATGGGTTATAAAAATATGTATGCAAACATTTCTAAGCAAAAATCCTAAATTTTCTAGACTTTGTTGAATATTGGGAACCCATACACATGTCCTCCCATTTTTTTCCTTGTGAGTTGCTTATCTGCTCTCTCTTCCCAATCTTTTCTAACCTCCTCTAATTGATTCCTATAGTTATTGTGCAGTATTTCATATGCCGTACTAATTACACTTTTTGTAACAGCAGCTTCTGTGCTAGATTCATTTAAAGACTTTACCAGAGCAAGTCTTTCAATTAAGATTCCCCATCCCTTTCTCTTTGCCTAAACTGAGATATCAATCCCTGATAGGGAAGGCAGTCTCTAGCCTTAGAAATTTCTCAAGGTGGTATGAATATGATTTCTTTGGGCTGGGTTCTAATAGTGAGAACCACCACTTGATGGTCAGACCTAAGCAAATAATGTCTAATTATAGGTGACGAGCATAATTGTGTTATATTTCTAGTGGTCAGGTTCAACATATTTGATCCCTTCATAGAATCTGGTCTAGTGAGTTTGCTTTAATGAAGTCTAGGAAATGATAAACAGATTTATTTGTAGTCGGGTAAGTATTCCAGTTAATAAATGGATAGTTAAAATCCTTAAGTACAATAGTGTTTGGTTTACTAGTAAAGGACTAAATCTTATAAATGTAGGCTTCCAGCATTAAGCAGCATGACTCTTATGCTGTCCTGATTGGGGTTGGCCAGGTTGGTAGATGAAGCAAGATTGCAGTGCCTTAAAAAGGTCCTAAGGTGAGAAAAGAAAATCCTGGCCAATATATGAAAGCCTTGAGGTGAAAGATGCTGGCTATGTCTGTTGAAAGCAGTGTATGACAGTCACCCATCTCCCTCCAGGTTAAGGAACATTAAATCCCCCTAGAATGACATAATTAAGTAAGTCAGTTGTTGAATTCAATCACCTTTTGCTTTTACTGAGGCATCATTCTCGGTGAAGCTAGGATGCTGCTCAAGATTAAATTTATACCAAGTTTGGATGCACACTGTGAGAGTTCTATCATGTTTCTCTTCATATTATCCAGGAATGTGTTTCATGTTTTTCAAGCACACTTGAACAGCCATGTTGTAGCTGTATCTAAGGTGAAAGGACTTGCCATAAGCTTCCTCCTGAGAGGTAGCTTACTGTCATCCTGTCTTTACCAATCATTTTGAGTGGAGTATCTATGTGTCTCACTATGGAGTCAGTTATGACTATGGTATTTCCTTGGGTTCTGCTGAGCTGGTATAATGACTCATCTGAGTAGAATTTGTGATAAGTGGTGATAAAGGTGTATTATGTGAGATTACATTACACTGCTGGAGAGTTTGAGAGTAAGGCTTTTACCTCAGACGTCTTTGAGGCTTTAGAAGAGATTTCTTAAGTACCTCAGAATTAGTAGGTTTGTTCTTAGGTGAATGGCATGTAGGTGCAAGATGGAAGTGGGCAGTGACAATATCTTGGGTGCTGTAGATATAGCTAGATGAGAGGCGATTCTCCAATTACATTCCAACTTAATTAGGTATTTTCTCATGTCACATATAGACTGTATTTAAGGTGAAATAAATGATTGCTAGTGAGCATTAAACAATTAAAGCACTGTCTCAAGATCCTGGTACTGAGAGATTGTTGATATAGGGTGATGATGTGGTCTACAGACCCATGATCTCAGAATAAACTGAGCTGAAGGCAGGTTGGTGTATAGGTTCATAGGTAGGTACTAGGCTATCTGCCCAAAGGCATTTATAAGCCTAGCCGGAATTGTGTTGGCTTTGACCGCTCCCTTAGATTAGTTCCCTGTGCCTCTATCCAGCAGAGCCATTGAACTGATCCCTGGGGTAAAGTTTCTATTTCCCATCCACTCGTCAAGGTTTCTCTTGAAGAGTGTTAGCGAGGAGCTCTGCCTAATGTAGATTGGAATCTTGTTCCAGAGCATGGGAAGTCTCTGGGACAGAAATCTATCCCTCCAGCACGTCCTATTTATTGTTGTGATGAGGTTTAGATCCCTAGAGCGTGTGGCTCGAGGAGATATGGTTTTCTTTAGGTGAAGAATGTCTATCAGTTCTGGGTTGGACATGGCCTTGTATGTCAGGCATAGATCACCTCTGAGCAGGTGGTATGCAACTGTGTACAGCTGGAGTTTCTTCAGTCTAGCTGCATAGGGCATCTGTTTCAGGCCAGTGATCCTCTTGGTGAGGTACTTCTGTGGTCTTTCCGGCTGTTGCAGGTGTCTTGTAAGGTACATCCCAAATGGGCCGTTGTACTCTATGATAGGTCTGATGAGTGATGCGTAGAGGGGCACAATGACCTCTTTTGATCTGGATGCAAACACTTTTGTGATTAGGTGGGCCACATAGAAGGATTTTCTAACCACTTTGACAATGTGATTATCAAAGAAGAGATTACTATCTACTTGGGTACCCAGATCCCTTATTATGTCTTCCGTATTTAGGGAGCTACCACCTATGGGTAGCTTGTGGCTACTTTGTTTTTTCCAAAGGGCATGACTATGCACTTTTTGGCATTTAGCTTGAGGCCATGGTTTTGACACCAGGTATCTGTCTCAGTGAGACCCTTTTGGAGGATGTTTGTGTCAGCCGGAGAGTCAGTTATAGCCCCTAGTTTGCAGTCGTCTGTGAACTTGGTCAGCCATAGACCTCCTATGCTTGCCTGTACCTCTGAGAAGTATATGCTGAACAGGAGGGGTCCTAGGACTGAGCCCTGCGGAATGCCATTTGTAACCAGTTTAGAGTCAGACCTTGCTCCCGCAACTCTTACCATGTGGGTTCTGTCCATGAGCCAGTTGGCAACCCATCTCGTGACGTAGTGGTTTATGTTCAGGCTGGTGAGCTTGTCTATAATACCAGAATGGGGAATGGTGTTGAAGGCCTTTGCGAGTTCTAGGTAGGCTGTGTGGACCACCTTTCCCTCATCTATAGCCTTGGTAACTGTCTCAAAGAAGTCCACCAGGTTTAGGAGGCATGATCTGCCCTTAACAAAGCCGAACTGGGTAGGGTCCAGTGTTTGGAAGTTCCCAATGTCTCAGTTAATGAGATCCATGATGATGTGCTCCATAGCCTTGCAGACCAAGCTAGTCAGGCTTATAGGCGATAGTTCCCAGGGTCTCTTGTGGCTCCACCTTTGTGGAGCGGAGTAACTATTGCTGTGTGCCACTCTATGGGCACGTAGCCAGTGGAGAGGCTGAGTTTGAACAGTGTTTAGGTGAGGGGTTATTTCATCTTTGAGCTCGTGTAGGACGCAGTGTGGGACACCATCTGGTCCCATTGATGCTGTGTTTTTGGCTTTGAAGAGAGCTGTTTTAACCTGAGTGTCTGTGATTTCAGGATCACTACATTCTTCTGGTATAGTTATGGGCCCTTTTGGGGGTGAGAGAGGGGTGAAGTTTGCACTGAACCTGTCTGCCAGGATGTTGGTGATATTGGTCGGTTCAGTGTATTTTGTGCCATTCTGCACTAACTCCAAGCAGATCTGAGAATTGCCACTTAGATTCTTGACATAGCTAAAGAATGCCTTGTAGTTATCTTTGGAGTCCTTGGCAATTTTACTTTCGAAGCTAGCCTTGTATGATTTTATGAGGGATCATAGTTTCTTGCTGATACTGATCAGGGTTGTCTTACCTTCTTAGGATTTTACTCTTTTCTGTACTAGTTTCCTCCATCTATTGTATAGCTTGTTTATGGCAGGGGTCCACCAGACTGGTTTCCTTTTCCTTGGAGGAGTGAGTCTTGGTTTTGTTTGGGATAGCATGATCCATGCATTCTTGTAGGTGCCCATAGAGTGCATTAGTAAAGGATTTTGCAGCTTTGGCAGCATTATCCTTTAGCATGGGGGCTTTGAAACTTTCCCTCTCGGTCTTAAGTAACGTGAAGTTTGCTTTTGAAAAGTTTTTCACGGTGGTTTCTTTGATCGGGGGTGGGGGCGGAATGTGGATATCCAGAGTGATTAGTTTATTGTCAGATCTAACCAGCAAAGGGGTTCACCTCCTGTGTGGAGCACCGGTCGCCCATTTTGGTGATGACCAGGTCCAATATGTTGTCACCTCTGGTGGGGGCGTTGACCAGTGGATCCAGGGTGTTTGAGTTTATAAATTCTAGGAAATGTTGGGAAAGGGAGTTAATACTTGAGTAGTTCTCCCAGTTAATGTTTGGGTAACTGAAATCACCCAATATCAGGGTGTTTGGTAGGACCTTTATGTTTCGCAGTGTTTCCAGAAATGCAGAATGGAGGTCCTGGGACATGGTGAGTGATCTGTAGCAAGCTACAATTTGAATTGCAGTTTTGCTCATTGTTATTTGCAACTAGATGTTCTCTGAAGCATTGTGCTGTGCCACTAACCTGGAGGTGTGGTTATCCTTGATGAATATGGATACGCCCCTGCCTTTTGTATTTCCGTCCAGGTTTTGTGGCAGAAATGTATGGTGTGAGTTGTAGCCTGGTATTGCTGGGGTGCTCTCTGGAGCCTTAGACTAAGTTTCTGTTACTGCACATATATTGATTTTCTCCATACTGAGGAGTGCCTCGAGTGTGTGCATTTTGAGGTTTAGACTTCTGGCATTGAGCAGCATTACCCTCAGTTTTTTTGTTACTTGTGCTATTTATGGTGGTGGGTTTGTCTTTTGAGCCTTGCCTAAAAAAGGCACTATGGGGGCGGGAAGAGCCTTGGCCAGTATTCGAAAGCCTAAGGGTGACAGGTGCAAGCCATCTCTAGCGAAGCAGCGTGGCTTGTCGAGCATGTCAACCCAGGCTGACAGACACTGGATCCCCTTTGAATGACACCAGAAATTTAGCCAATTGTTGAACTTGATAATTTTTTCTTTATGCCGTGATATCATTCTTGGTGAGGGCAGGATGCTACTCAAGGTTAGGGTCATACCAGCCTGGTCTATGTGATCAGAGAGCTCTTCCATGTCTCTTTTCATGTAGTTCAGGGAGGTACGGCTCAGGTCATTCACACCAACATGGACAATGCCAGAGTCGTATTTGTACTTGTTCTGGAGTGACCTGAGTGGCTTGTGTTATGTGGTGGATCCTGGCACCCGACAGGCAGTTAACAGTAACCTTCTCCTTGTTCAGCCTATTGAGTGGGACGTCAGTGTGTCTGATTATAGAGTCACCTATTACTAGTGTGTTGGGTATGTTATTTTGCCTTAAGAGCTGTGATTGCATGGCGCATTGATTTTATGAAGTATGTGTTTCATGGTTTGTGTTGGGGGGTGGAGGTTGCTTGGGTGTCTGCTTTGGAGGTCTCTGTTGCTTTTGCAGATTGTTATTTAGAGCCTCCAAGTATGTTTTCGTGTATTTATGTGTGTTTTTTGCTGGTGCTGGTTTAATGGGTCTATGTGAGACTGGTGGTGTGATGCAAGTATTTCCCTTCTCCTCTTGACTGTCTGGTCCAGTCTTGGGTTGAGAGAGCTTAGCCTCCAGCTTCTCTGTATAATTGCATCTCTTGCATGTATTAGTGTTTGGTGGTAGGAGGAGAGGGTTGTCTGTGTACATGAGGCAGTTGTAACACTGCCTCAAAATGCCCAGATTCACCAGTTGGACCAGAGAGTACACCTGAAACTGCCCTTTGGGCATGCCTAGTTAGGTACAGTGAACTCTTTTACTGACTGGTTGGTAAGGTCGAATTGAGAGCCTTGTCCTTTTCTACAGTATGGGGGGGTCTAGTGCTAAGGTTTATTAGTGTTTGGTATGAGTTTTGAGCAAGTGCCGGGCTGAGAAGTGAATGGTTTGAGTACTTAAGTTGAAAGTTTGTCTAATTCCAAGGGAAAAATTGAAGAGTAGACTTTGTGGAGCCGGGAATACTTATACCCTAGCTAACTGGTGTGCAAAACTGCGAAAAGCGGGTTTTATAGCAAAAATGAAAGAGATAGAAATTAGCCCATGGCCAATAAACTACTAATTTCTGGGCAGAAACCACTCCTCCAGGGACAGATAGGCTGCACAAAGCTCCCCTCTCTCACAGGTGAACAGAGAAACTTCCTTCTATCCAAGTAAGATATGGGCAAACACAGAAACTTGTAACACAGCCCTGAATTCAACACTAACCTGAAAACTGGACTATACTAGCTTTGAAAGGTGGGAAAACAAGTATTTTATTTTATTTTTTTCAGAAAATAAAGCAGATACAATCAAAAAAACACTTTAAATGCAAAGAAATGGCTATCACACTTGAGTGTGTAGCCTACAACAGTTAAACAGGTACTTTAAACACAAAAATGACTTTGTTAAAGTGCAGGCAGTATAATAAGTACAATATGTAGCTGAAATTAGCATTTTAAATCACAGAAACTGTAAAAAAATCGGCGTTTTAGGCAGAATTAGCTGAAGGCAGCAAGAAAATGCAGAAAAATGATACTTAATCACTCCAAAGTCTCTCTTTTGTCTCTCTGCTGCTATAGAACTCTGCAGGGCACCAGGCAGGAGCTTGCTGAGCTGTATACAAGCGCAAAAACCTCGCAAATGCAGGTTTTATAGGCTGATTAATTTTAATTGCATTGGGTTAACTTATTACCTAAAGACAGTTTTGCAGAGTGCAGAAGTAATGGGCACAAGTAAGTTTTTCTCCATTTTCTCATATCGACAAGGCCTTACTTTGTACTACCTGGTCAGTTGTGTGACTGGTGTCAATGCTGACATGAGGGAACCAGGAGATACTTGGCACAGCAAACTGTTTTTAGTTTAGTTGAGTGATGAAAGTTGCAACTAGACACAGAACTTTGCCCCATAGCAGCATAAAGTCACTGGTTGGGCAACCATGCAGCACCAAGTTAAGATTATATGAACTGTTGCTGGTTGGGGGTGGTAGTGACTCTTAAGTCTGTAGAGGAGTAACCGCATGCTTTACTGTGGAGTCACCTATGGCCCTCAAACAATAGACCTTTCTTTAAGTTTTACTTTCTGAAAAGTTAAAAGACAGGCTAAGTTATTTGTTCAAGTCTGCATAACTATCTGTTGAGTGAAACTAGGCTTACATTAACAGTGCTGACTTGTTTACACTTTTCCTTGATGGCCTTGTTGAAAGACAAAGATACTCTAGTTAAACAATATTTTATTTTAGTTCTCATGACCTGTCTATGGAGTATACTATGATCCACCTCAGCACATAGTGTGAAGGAGAGCAAAGGTACACACAGCAGACCGATGTAAGGCAAGCAAGAAAAAAATAGCCAATTGTAGAACAACTTATAGCAAAACCAGCAGTGATTAAGTGCCTGAACAGCACCTTCTGTAATGAGAAAACTACTACAGCAGTGTTCTAAAATGCCCCCAAATATTAGATAATTTTCAAGATTTCTTCCTGAAAAGGTCAAAGACAGAGCAAGTTATTTGTTAAGTTTGCATAACTATCTGCTGAGTGAAACTAGGCTTAATTAACAGTGCTGACTTGTGTACACTTTTCCTTGATGGCCTTTTGAAAGACAAAGATGCTCAAGTTTAACAATATTTTATTTATTTTATCTTTATGTTTAGTTCTCATGACCTGTCTATAGAGTGTACCATGATCCACCTCAGCACATAGTCTGAAGGAGAGCAAATGTACACACAGCAATAGCTGGCTTTAGGCACCAGCAAACCCTGCAGTCGCTGGGGGCCCCCTGTTCTTGGGGGGGCCCCCAATCACAGCAGGTTGCCTTACCCTGATATTTTGCAACAGGTCTGTCAAACCAACAAAAGTTATTACAACAGTCTTGTATACTTAATAAACCAGATGGGTAATAAGTCATATTTATATCTCCTTTAAAATTCAAAGATATATCTTGTTATAGTTATAGTGTTTTATCAAGCAACAGGCTTCACAATTCCATTAAATATTTTACCACTGATATAGTACCGTTGGCTTAGTTAAACTCTGCTAGTGAACATTTAGTCCACTAAAATTAACAACATAGCCAACTTTAGGTACTTGCAATACCCATGACTGCAAGGGGGCCCCCTTAGTCATCCTTGACGGTGTGGGGCCCCACAACAGCTGCTGCTGGTTGGGGAAAATGAGGATAAAAAATGTAGTAATTTCCTGATTATGCTGTTTAACCTGAACTGGTCTGTGGTATGACCCCGTTAGGATAAATCTGATAATGAACATAAGCAAGGTAAGCACTAGAGAGATCAGCAGCCTAGAGTGACTGTTCTCAGTGCAAACCTTGGATTTTATGAAAAGCTGATGCTTCTGATCTTCAGGGATGGTTTTGTTTTTCAGGAAGTTTTATAAATGCTGGCAGAACACCAGCTACTGCAACTTTCAACTTCTTTGCAGAAGAATTCATTGCAATACCTATAATAGCTGAATAGTCTTTCGGCTTTTCCCAGTTTAGGGGTCGCCACAGCGGAACTCCGGTTCACTCATGATTGGCAGTGGATTTTTACGGTGCCGAGTTGCCAGCCCGACGCCCAACCTTCAAAGAAGGCACGCCCATTCATGCTCACACCTACCTGCATGTCTTTAGCATCACTCGACCGCAGGGAGGACATGCAGACTCCACACAGAAGATGCTCCAGCCGAGAATCGAATGGGAAAACCTCTTGCTGTGAGGCGACAACGCTAACCGCTACACTACCATGACCATACCTATAATAGCTGAATAAAGGTTCAAAATCATAAAGGCTCAAAATCATGAACATGTTCCAAATATTACATTAATTCAATTAAAAAGTTGATAAAATCATGAACATGTTCCAAATATTACATTAATTCAATTAAAAAGTTGATAATATAACACCTTTTTCATCAGCTTTCATTTTATGGACAAATAAGTATAAAACTCTGATGTCTGGATTTATTGATTGACTATAATCCTGAATGATTTACAAGAAAATTGTCTTTTTACAAAGGATAGAGCAAAACTATGAGAAAAATCAGGGAAGGTAAATAAAAGTGACTTACCCGTGCTGCTGTTTGACAACTGCTAAACAGCAGTCACTGATCTGGTGTAACAATACCAGTGTTGCACAGTGTGTTGCTGTTTGTTGAAATAAGAACAAAACTGGTATTGCTATGGCTTATGCTTGTGTGTGTGTGTGTGTGTGTGTGTGTGTGTGTGTGTGTGTGTGTGTGTGTGTGTGTGTGTGTGTGTGTGTGTGTGTGTGTGTGTGTAGGCGGGGGGATGGATTGTGTGGTTATTACTTCTTTAATTGCACTTTAATCTTAGAGGTGTGCACATGAGGTTATTATAGCTTGTGTTTGGGCTGAGGATAGTGTGTTCATTCCTTTCTTTTACTTTTCTGACAGACCTCAGAGGTGTACAAAGAAGGTTACTATAGTTTGGGCAGGGGGCGTATACTGTCTAGGAGCAACAAAGTTATTTTTTTTTTACTTTCCTCACAGTCACACTTCAAGCATGTATGCAGGTAGCTGCCTTTGACAGTTTGGGTTGAGGCATGAGAAGCCAAGCTATGTATATGTATGTCAGCATTCACTTGAAATACATAACTGTAGAAATTTGAACCTTTGCTTTCATCCCAGTCTAAGACCAGAAGGATGCATAGGCAGTCTTTTTTGGGGGGTTACGGAGGACGGCAATTCCAGCATAGGACCTGTACATCCAGACAACAGTTGACTTGTTAGTTTATTGTGAGTTACTGTTTTGTCATCTTTGAACATTAAGTCTTTGGTACAACCTGGATTAAACAGTTGGGAAAATGCTCTAAATGTATTTCAGAACATGCATAACCCAGTGCTTCTGGTGGCTCTGGCTTAACCGAGTTATTTCCTAAATGGTTATTACTGTGCTTACTTGGTCAGGAAAGCTGTGTTGAAAGGATGCAAGGACAATTAAAGCTGAACAACAACGCAATTTCTTTCCTTAATCAAAATTTCTGTTTGAGCCATCATTGGACGAAAAGGTTGTGTAAAAAGAAAAAAAATTAAAACACACTACAAAGCATATAGGAAGATATGGCTTCTTGATAAAGCTGAAGAGTAAAGCAAAATTTGAGAAAAGGAAGAAAAAAGTAATGTGTATAGCATGGGAAGCCCAAGATGGGGGGAAGGGCGATCGGGGGAAGATTGGAGGGTATAGTGTGTGTGTGTTGGGTGGCTGAAACAGTAGGCCTAGGACGCCATTTCACCTAAGTCCAGACCTGTACATAGAGTTCCTGCAATGTATCATTGATGCAACTAAATTCCAGTAACTGTAAATGTCCCTTTGTGAGATGGGCCAATACAGTGTGGTACACAGGCCTGTTGTAATTAAGAGCACTGTAGCTACTGGTCAGTCAGTTTGCAGCATGAACTAAAAGATTGCTTAGGAAGGGCATCAGCGATAGGGTGATATGTAGACTGGAAGTGCCTAGGGGCCCCCAACTTGACATCTGCTGGGGGCCCCTAAAATGCTAACACTGGCCCTGCACACAGCAGACCAATGTAAGGCAAGGAAGAAAAAAATAGCCAGTTGTAGAACAACTTATAGCAAAGGCTGCAGTGATTAAGTGCCTGAACAGCACATTCTCTAATGAGCTAACTACAACAGCAGTGTTCTAAGATGCCCCCAAATACTAGCTCATTTTCAAGATTTCTTCCTGAAAAGGTCAAAGACAGAGCTAGTTATTTGTTAAGTCTACATAACTATCTTCTTAGAGAAACTAGGCTTTCAACAATGGAACTAACTTGCATGACTTTTTTTAACACCTTTATTAAATTATCACTTAAGACATGAGAAGACATACATTAATTTAAAAGAAAACAAACCATATTAACAGGTTTCCAGTTGCTTACAACTATATATCACATGTTCTTTTTATAACTGTCATCAGTCCATTATCTAAATTGTTCAATTCCTCCCTACCATTAAATGTCACTCCTCATCCTGAACATTATTTTGCATGCTTTGTTCCCGCAATTTCCATTTAATTCTATGTAATTTGCTCATTCCCTTTTCTAAAGACCCCACTTCAATTTTTTATCTCTGTTCCAATATTCAGTACTTCAGATAGAGTTGATTTATACTGTGATTTTCATTTTCTTTTAATTGCTTTTTTGGCAGCCACCAGAATTAAACTTAACTAGGCCTTACTATGTCTAGGCAATTCAACTGTGAGTTCCAGCTCAAAGTAATCATTTCCTTAGTCACACCCATATGCTTACCCAATATTCCTGACAACATACTCTGTAGGAATTTTTAAAATCTGCCAACTTATTACACTCCCAAAACATACGTTCCCAGCTCCTTTTGCTTCCCCATCACACCTCCAACATTTGCCATCCACCTGAGGAAAACTTATTTGAAGTCTGTACGGGGTATAAAAATACATATGCAAGTATTTCCAAGAAAAATGCTAAACATTCTAGACTTTCTTACATTCTTGAGAGCCGTACATATGTGCCCCCCCCCCCCACTGTCCCCTTGTAAATTGCTTATCCGGTCTTTTATCCCAATCTTTTCTAACCTCCTCTGATTAATTCTTATAGTTATTGTGCAATATTTTATATGCCTTAGTAATTATCCCTTTCAACAGCAGCTTCTGTTATACTGTAGATTCATCTGAAAACTCTACCACAGCAGGTCTTCCATTTAGGATTTTCCCATCCCTTTTTCTTTGCCTATACCTTGATATCAATCACTGATAGGGAAAACATTCTCTAGCCTGCAGTCCAAATAATCTCTTGACCTCATCCAGTTTTATTACATTTCCCTCTTTAATTATTTGCTCTCAATAACTTGGTTTCTTTGCCAGTTTTCTCCAGTAAACTCCAGCCCAGTTTTGCCTAGTCTCTGTACCTCTACTTGTAATCCTCCCTACTGGCAAAATCTTTCTACATTATCGTGTTGGCTTAGGTCTTAAAATGCTTTCTGCTACTCTGTAAATAAATGTCTTTATTCTTCTTAAGGATCTGCATCTAAAATCCCAATTTCTCCTTATTTCTTGAGTCCTCCCTGCTTATCATCATCCCTTTCCACTTTGAATTATAACCTCCTGCTTGTGTTATGTATATGAGCCTTAACAGTGTAGCTTTAAAAAATCCCTTCAAGTCAAGTTTGACTATTGAAAATATTAGCTTATACCACTTAACTATTTCCTTATTCCCCTCCCAGATAAACTCCTTCAACTCTTTACTAATTATTGTCCACAGCTTCCACTCTGGTTGATAAAAATTTGCCTAACCTGTATATAAAACTAAAAGGACTAAAAAATGTTCACTGCTTGTAACTTACTGTCCTTGTCCATTACCAAGAGTTTCAAGTTTCCCGTTTTTTGTGTTATGTTTTGTTTAATCTCTACCAGCATATCCTTAGCTTCTGCAACAAAACCCTTTTTAAAATGTACTCCTAAATACTTCATCTTATCATGAACTCCATAAATATGAGTATTTGTTGAACCAATTAATTTGTGGGTACATAATTTATGGTTGTAGCCTTTGTTTTATCTTCATTAATTTTATATCCTGTAAAGACTTGAAACTGTCTCAAAATGTTCCACAACAATGAGATGTCCTTTTCTAATTTATAATAATAATATTGTCTGCAAATAAAACCAAATGTTCTTGATTACAATACCAATTATATTTGAGTCCCTTATTTTTTGCCAGTGGTTCTAAATATAATACAAATAAGAAAGGGGAAATAAGACATCCCTGCCTGGTTACTCTATTTAGATACAACTTATTAGAGAGGAGCCCTTCCACTTTAATTTTTACCTCCTGTCCATCATATATCCTCAACGTTAACATTATTATTGTGTCAGGGAATGCAAATGATTCCACTGCCCTACTTGTAAAAGCCTAGCTTATTCTGTTGATTGCTTTTGCTGCATCAAGATCCACCAACAAAAGCAGTATTTTCATGCACTCTGATTGTACCTCTCAACTGTCTAGATTTTCACAGAATGTCCAGATTTTTGCCTCAGATTTTTGGTTTATTTCTTTAAAATTTTTCGTTTTCTGGTGAATCACTGGCAAATTGTTGATGACTGAAGTCAGAAAATAATGACAGAAATTTTAATTTTATACTTCATGTCCTTTATAAAATTCATGGTAATGCAAAACCTGTTATTCTATCAACATTCTAAGTTTGTAAGAGCAGTATCTAAAAATTGTCCCTATTTTTGGACCTTTGTCCCCTATTGTTTATGGTTTTATCCAGATACCACATAGGTCCATATCTATCAATTTTGGCAACATCTTTGCCATTCCTTTAGTTATTATAGCATAAACACTTTATAATAATGATTTAATATTGAAATGGGCCTATATGAAGCTGGGTCTGATGGGTCTTTACCCTCTTTAGTTATTGCAGCCACCCACAGCTTTCTTCCAGGGTATTGGTGCTTCTCTTTTTTTAAAAAAAAACACTATGAAACAAAACCTCAGATCTTTATCACTTTCCTACTTCTTAGCTTCCAAACTTCCATAGGAATATGCAGATTGAGTATAAGTCACCATTTTTATCTAATCTCCTATCTTAACTGTTAGCTGTTGAGCCTCATCTACCTGTAATCTTGTGAAATTCAAGTATTCCATAAATATTTCCATTTGTGCTTTTTCTTGATTTCCCCACTTTTCTGCTTTATACAAATTTTCATAAAATTTCTGAAATATTTCTAATACCTCTGCAAGAACTCTGGTTATTTTTCTTGTTATAAGCTCCCTAGGTTTGGGAACAACCCTTTCTCCTTTCTGTTGCCTAAGTTGGTGTGCTAAAAGTTTTTGTGTTCTCAAGTTATTATCAAAAAAAAAAACAGTTGCTTAACAGCAATCTTTATAAACTCAAGCATATTGTCCAGATAGGTTATATCCCTTACTTTCTCTTTAGTACATGCTGTTGCTCCTTTTCTTGCTCTGTGAGATTCCTCTTATTCTGCAAAACTTAAACCTTTGTCAGCCCTTCTAACAAAAAATCTTATTTCTCAACCATATCTCTTTTTGTTTTCTTTCTACCATATTTTTAAACTCAGCTTTCATTTTATCCCACTCACTAGCTATACTGAAGAAATTTCTGTCTTCCCTACTAACTCTCAAATAATTTCCACCACCCATACCTTAAATTCCTCTCTTTTTAACAGGCTTCTTAGTACCACACGTTTACCATTATTATCTTTTTCCTCACTTTTGTAACTTCTCTAGCAACTAGTATAAGTACTCTCCTTTTCCTTTATCCCTGATTTTCTGATGAATATCTATCCTGAAATCCTTTCTTAAATTGTCCTGCTCACTTCTTTCCAAATGTGTCTCCTGTAGCATTGCTATTTACATTCTACATGTCTTGATATAATTCAAGACTCTTACTTTTTGTATATACATGTGAGGTCATTCATGCTCCAAAATAATGATAGTGTAACTGTTGTGATAGTAAGTTATTATTCCCACCTGTTGTATGTGACAGATTTTTAAATGTCTGTTTCCAGCTTTTCTGTTACATGCATCCACTAATGCTTGGCAGGTTGATCCTTTATACAGCCGTTTTTTGTCATCTCCATTTATACTTGTGTCACATTTTACAAGAGTTGTTTAATGGAAACCTTCAAAAACAGCACATACGCATAAATTATTAACTTAAAACAAGCGCATAAAACTATGTACATTTTCAAAAGATGAGGTTTAACCCTCCTGACAGAAGCAAGATCGACAGCTGAATCCACAGGCATTACATAAACTAAAATTAAGGTTTCCCATGCTAAAGCACATGTTACAGCCCATGCTCCCACTTACCCTGATTGGTGTCTGTTCTTTTCCTATGTCTGTTCCTTTCCCAGATGTGCAAAACAGCTTGCATGCTTTCAGAAAACATTAACTATTAGCCCTAAGAAAAACATGTCCTGCATGTCTTTAGATAATACTAAGTTATACACGCTTCTATTAACTTCAGGAAAATGTTAAGGCTGCTAAGGAAGCTACTATCTCTTATTTACTTTGAGTAATTCAGACTTTATTTTTCACTGAACTGTTTGCCCTTGTACCTTTAGATTTTGCATCTCTCTCAGCAAAGAATGCTCAGAACTCTCAAGATGAATTGCTTGCACCTGCAGACAACTGTTCTTCATGAAAACATTGCAACTAGAAAGAAAGAAACAGCTAAAAGCTCTGCAGATGCATGAAGGAATCTGTCAGTTTCATTCAAGACACAATATACAACTGCTTTCAGCTGCACACTTCTTGACTCTTAGTTATCATTTGCTAATGGAAAAAACAAGCTAATATCATCGATATGCAAGAAAGTTAGCACTTCTCTTGGATTTCATCATTTAGTCCTTTTCTTCAAGCCTACCTGCTCACAAAAACATCTGTTTATAAATTAAGGCAAGAGCATTAATACTCACATTTACTTTTGCAAATCTAAGCAAAACATCACATCTGTGCACATAATATAATCCGTGCATTTTACACCTCACCCCAGCAGCCCATGATCACAGCATATTAACCTTAAACTCAATGCAAAAAAAATGTGTTATCATTCCTTTCAGTAAAAGCGATGTTCCTGCTATCTAGCACATCAGTAACAACACCGTAAGTACACACTCAGTGGTGAAAGACCTGGACACACATGATGACAGCAACCTTACCTTTGATCAACATGTCTCCACAGTGGTAAGAAGGGCATTCTGTATTGCTCTTCTCATAAGTAAGGACATTGCCTCGAGAAAAAAAGAAGTTGCAGCCTCCCTGTACTCTTCCCTCATCAGCCTAAAAGTTGAGTACAATGCCCTTCTTGGCATGTACCTTTCCAAGCACCTGCAGCAATTGGAGAGACCACAAAGGTTCCACACAAGGAAAATTCAAGGTTTTCAGCATCTGTCCTATGAGGATCATCTGAAATCACTGTCACTTTATTCTGTTTCATACAGACTACTCAGAGGTGATCTGTGCCTTGCATACAAGGTGATCTTTGACCCTGCTTTATTGGAAATGCTGCATATCCGTAAGTCAAATGGTAAACAGGTTACTAACTCTAATGGCCTTAACCTGGGATGTGACATTAATAGAACCTGCTGGAGGGACATATTTGTCTCCCAGAGGTTACCACACCTTTGGAACAAACTCCCCACTTCATGTCAAGCAGAGCACTTCATTGGCCCTCATCAAACTCAATCTAGATGATTGGATAGGTAAATGTAAATCCACCCCAGGTTTTCCACCTATGTCCCTCTTGGACAGGGTGATAGGTGCTGATCATGGAAATAAGGGTAAAACTTGGCTCGGCTTGTAAGTGCTGTAAGGTCATTAGCCTAGTAACCTCCTATGATCCTGTGATTAACTTAAACTTGCTTTTGTCCAGCCTTTCTTCACTTGTTACACTGTAAAGCCTATATTTCTTACAATTAAAACACGTTCTTATTTACTTTAATATTTTTATCACATACAGCAATCACTGAAAAGGCTCCTCCCAATCCCCAGATTTAAAATAGCACTGACTACATACTACACGTAACTGCTTTACTATATGATACAAAGTTTATATCTTAAATTGTTTTATACAAATACTGTTAAGAACAAAAATTATTTTACTTATTGATACATTTAATGTTGTTCTACACATTAATGATATAAAGTGGGGTATATGCTTTCCAGTTCATCCACAAGTTTAGCAAAGTCAACAAAAGTCCAGTCATTCTCAGCCAAGTTTTCTTCACAAAGCTATATTTTATAAATGTGATTGATGTATTATAATCTCACATTTATTCACTGATTTCAGTAATGCTGGTCTTCTTCCTGTTCATCTCCTTCTCTCAACACCAGACTCTAGTTCAAGTTTATGGTACTCCTGATTCTATCTGGTCAATTCCTGTGATTTTTTTTCTGTGCCTCAAGCATTTTCCTTTGGAACGCTGGAAAAGGTTTGACTGACAAAGTCTCTGTATGAGCTTTATTATCAGAACAATGAGGAACTCTTCTGTTTCGTGAATTACTTTTTGTGTTGGATAAAGTTTTGTATTTCCTGCTTAGCCTGTTCTGCATTAAATAAACATCTTTGATCCTCTAGGAAAATACTCTAAAGATAGCTGGATATAACAACTTGAATTTCACACCTGCTTCTCAACATTCCCTTTGGTTTTCTTCTGTCTAGTTTACAGTGAGTAATCATTTTACACAAACACTCTGCTGTCTTTAATTTTTAATATGTTCCCTTCTGCCACAATTTTGTCAGAATCAACTCTTTCTGCTTGTATGATTGCATCTTTACTAATACAGGTCTTGGCTGTTTTCTCATGGCCAGGTTTAGATCATACACTCAATGTGCCCTTTCAATTGGCAAATCCTGCTTTGGAATACCAGTCCAGTTGCTTATTTGTGCTTTTATAGAATTCATAGGTTCATAGGTAGGTGCTAGGCTTTTGGCCCTAGGGCCTATATAAGCCTAGCCAAAGGTACCCTGGCTTTCACCACCCAAGAAAATTATCTTCCTGTGCTACTGTCGAGCAGAGCCACAGAAGTGATCCCCGGGGTGAATTTCCTATCTCCCATCCAATCATCAAGATTTTTCTTGAACAGTGTTAATGAGGAGCTTTGTTTGATATAGATAGGTAGTTTGTTCCAGAGTACGGGAAGTCTCTGGGACAGGAATCTATCCCTCCAGCATGTTCTGTTTATTGTGGTAACGAGGTTTAGGTCCCTAGAGCGTGTAGCTCATAATTAATACAGTCTGTTCCTTCCGGTTTGTGTGGTACAGCAGAAACTCTCAAGTTCTGTTTGCATGTTCTATCTTCTAACACTTCCATTTTTTGAAACAGATCTTCTTGAGAATTTCCAAACTCTGCTAGACTTTTAGTCATTTCACGCTCTGATTTTTTTTTCATTTTTATCTGTTCATCTGAATAGCTTGTTAAAGCTTCTTCTATTTTTTCCAGCCTTTTGTCATTTGAGTTGATGTCATTTCAAACCATGCCCCCTCTCACCCGGACATCAATCCTGCTTATGTACCTCTCTGTACTTGCCTCCC
Source organism: Protopterus annectens (assembly GCF_019279795.1). Lineage (NCBI taxonomy): Eukaryota > Metazoa > Chordata > Ceratodontiformes > Protopteridae > Protopterus > Protopterus annectens. The sequence goes on along the minus strand of NC_056735.1, from coordinate 625,077,737 downwards.
ATAGTAGAAAAAAGGTATTGTTGTAGCCCAAAGGTCCAAAGCAGGAAACCGGCAATAATGTATAAAACAAACAGGATAGGACCACCACAATAAATATAATAAAAAGTAACCATTTTATTCTTCTTCAAACAAAGAGATGAGTGCTTTTGCATGCTAACAAGGCACACTTCTTCAGATCTTACAAGAAACAATTAATTCTGCTTCATATATATATATATATATATATATATATATATATATATATATATATATATATATATATATATACACACTTTCAGCACCTTCATCAGAAACACTTGAGGCAATCAGTCAATTAACAAATCCTATTATACTCTAGATGCAACTTCACTTGAATGGTAGTGAATGAATTTAAAGTGAATTTATACTAACAAAAGAACAACTATTACATCACATCTTATAACTGGGCTTACGTTTGACTGCCATAAAGCTATATAATTAAACATTTCATCACATAAAGTATAAAATATAACTATACATCAATCACAAAATGTATATGTAAAAATAAAATATAAAATAAGGAAATATGAAAAGTATAAAAATATATTAATATAGAATATACAAAGTAAAATATGTGGCTGTATGCACTTGCCTCCTATCATAAACACCTTAATATTTCACATTCATACCCAACCTACACTTCTCCTATACTCCACAAGGAACCCTCCCTGCCCTTCTTAATTTGCCCCTTTCTCTTTAACTCTTCCTTCACACAACTCATCAAAATAAAAATTTTCTCTGTCTCTACCACATCTTTCAAGTCTAAACACAAACCCACTGGCTTCTACCTTTCTGCAAATAAACCTACACCTTTTTCTAACAATGCACTATCATCTGGTGGCATTCACTCCAACCCAGGTCCATCTAGCCCAACCACAACAAACACCTGTCTCAATAAACATCTCTCTATCTTTGCTATAAATATACAAAGTGTACCTAATAAAGTTACAGAACTACACTCCTGGATCACCCACCAATCACCACACATCCTGGCCCTATCTGTAACTTGGGTAAAACCACATATTTCTAATAATGAAATACTACCCTCCCCACTACAACATATGTGTGGCCAAGACAAAACCACCAAAAAAGGCGAAGGTGTCAGTTATGTATTCTGAACACCTCAACCTATCCCCTCTGCTGTTATCTTTGCCTAACTTTCAACCAGCTGAACTACTACTTCTAAACTGTCACCTCAACCCCCATAAGAAATTCGCCATTGCATGTATCTATATCCCACCAGGAAACAATGTTCCCATCCTCAAATCTATTCTAGCATGGATTTCTATTAATATCCCTTATGAGACCTTACTACTAGGTGACATAAATATCGACTGGCAAAAACTATCCTCTACCTCTCCCTCCCTTCCAATCAACCTACATGGCTTCCATCAACTTATCACAACTCCTACCCGCTTCAACAACAATACCCAAGGTAGCACCTTAGACTGGATTCTTACCTCTGACTTCACCCGGTGTCATAACCCCAGAGCCCTGCCCAACTCCCTAAGTGACCACCTCCCTATCCAAATCCAGTGTTACTCTTCCCAAATACCTAAATTCCACCATTTTAGAGAGTGTCGCAAGCTTTCTTCTTTCAATCCTTAAATCTTCAATAACAGGCTTACTTCCATAAACTGGGGCTTCCTTAAGTACCTCCCTCCTAATGAAGCTGTTCTACACTTTAATCACATTTTTCTTGATATACTTGACTCTTTAGTTCCTCTAAAAATGTGATAATCAAAGCCAACTACTCACCTTGGCTCACCAAAAACACCCTTTCTCTCATGAGAGAAAGAGACAAGAACTGGAAAAAATGGCTAAAAACGCAATTGGCAATTTTCCTACAAAAATATAAAGATCTATGAACTCTAACAAAAACAGTAATTAACAAAGACAAGAAAACTTACTTTTATAATCGCCATTACTCCCAAAAGTCTAACCCCAAACAATTCTGGCATACCATCAATAAAATCTTAAGTCCAAGTGAACCTACCACCCCAACCCCCCTACCCTAATAATTCTCCCTTAGAAACTGCCACCTTACTAAATACCGACTTCATCAAATCTATTTAAAAACTTACCCAACCCTCCCAAAGCCATAACCACCCTCACACCACTCACTACACATGCAACACAGCCCCTTTCTCTCTTAACCTCATCTCCACAGCCTACTTCAAGTCACTTCTGCTAATACTGAAACCTTGTTCTACCTCTACCAATAACCTCCCTCCCCTCTTTCTTAAACTCTCAGCTCATTCCATAGCCTATCCTGTCTCTGTCCTAGTAAATAGATCTATCCAAGAATCTACTGTACCCAACATATGGAAATCTTTCTACACCATTCTACTTCACAAAGGAGGTAACTCCACTGAGCCCAGACCCATTGCCATCCTATCTCCTCTATCCAGAATCATCGAAAAATGTATTCACAGTCAGTTTTTAACTCACCTTTTAATGAAAATCTTCTGAACCCCACTCAACATGGCTTTAGGTCACACCACAGCACCTCCTGTCCTTCACTCACACTGTTGCTGAAGCCAGGGACAAAAACCTCCTCGCCTCTTTCTCAACCTCTCTAAAGTTTTGATACTGTCTCCCATTCCAAGCTACTTACTAAGCTTACTGACCTTAATCTCTCCCCCTCTACTATTTAGTGGTTTTCAAGCTATCTGTCAAATAGGCTTCAGTCTGTCTGATGGCAGTCTGCTTGCCCCCCTTTCCTACCTATCCAAACTGGTGTCCCTCAAGGCTCAGTCCTTGGCCACCTCCTATTTAACATCTTCACCAATCATCTTTACTCTTCCTGCAACACCTCCATCCTCATCCAGAACACCGATGACTCTAGTCTTATCTCTTGTGCCGATAACATCTCTAAACTTCTTTCTATCACCCAAAACTCCTTCTCATCCATGGAAAAATGACTCACAGAGCATCAACTTATACTCAATTCCATAAAAACTAAGCCTCTACTATTTCTCCCCAAAACTCTGAACCACCTTAAATCTACTTTACTATTTCTTCGCTAGATAATACCCTCATCAAAGCTAAGCATCACACTAAGTTAACTGGGTACAATAATCAATGACCTACTCAAATTTGACATTTATATCCAACACTGTATCAAAAAAACTAACCAGAAACTGGGTCTTCTCTACAGGAATAAGAAATTTCTTGCTCCCAACTCCAAACCCATCCTTGTCCAAGCCTACCTCCTTGCATGTCCCTTCTATGCCTCCTGTACCCTAACTCACTTCCAGTCAAACCTTCCCTCCAAACAAGAAAAAGATTACATTAACATAGCTAGATTGACCAGTAACCAACCTTATAAATCCCATCATTGCCTTGCCCTGAAACAGCTTTAATGGCTGGAATTCCCCCAGCTCTTACTACTTGCCCAGCTGCAGCTGACAAACTCCCTACTCAACAAACTACTAGCCTACCCATCACTGTCTACCTTAGTATCCCCTTATACCCCAACCCAGTCTCTTCGTTCTTCTGACCAGCACCTTCTAGACATCTATAAACCCAACAAGACTTATGTTAAACTCCTCTATAAACACTCTGTGTCCCTTGTGTGGAGTAGGCTACCACCTTACATTTGTAGCATCACTAGTTCCAGCTGCTTTAAACTGAAGTCCAGCATTACTTTCTGAGCTCAAAAGCCTGCCCATGGCTTTAAGCTTAATGCCAAAAAATGTGTCATCATCCCCTTTGGGAAAAACTCAGTAACCACTAATTACCACATTGATGGGAGCCCACTGAACACTGAAGGCGTTATAAGATATCTGGGAACACAGGTTGACAGCAACCTCTGCTTCGACCACCACATTGCCACTGTGGTCAGAATGTCCTTCTATGTGGCACATCTCAATACCAAGGGTTTTGCATCCAGGAAGAAAGAGATCATCATCTCTCTCTACTCTTCCCTCATTAGGTCAGTCATTGAGTATAATGCCCCATTTGGCATGTACCTCACTAGACACATGCAACAGCTGGAAAGGCCACAAAACTACCTCATGAAGAGGATCCTAGGCCTTAAACACATGTCCTACATGGGCATACTCAAAAAACCCCAGCTATTCTCTGTCTGATATCATATACTAAGAGGCGATCTCTGCTTGACTTGCAAAGCCATGTCTGACCCAGCTCTGTTAGAAATGCTACATCTAAAGAAATCCCAATCCCTCCGCACCACATGCTCCAGAGACCTCAACCTCATTACCACAATCAACAGAACATGCTAGAGGGACAGGTTCATAACCCAGAGACTGCCCATGCTCTGGAATAAACTTCCTATACATGTCAAGCAGAGCACCGCACTGGCCCTCTTTAAGAGAAATCTTGATGAGTGGATGGGAAATAGAAAGTTCACCCGGGGGATCACTCCAGTTGTTTTACTTGATAGAGGCACTGGGAACTAGCGTCAGGCGGCACAGTGCTAGGATGCTTCTATAGGCTACGTTTGTAAAGGCTCCAGGGCCATTAGTCTACTACACACCTATGAACCTATATGCATTTTCCTTTCTTTTTCTTTTCACTACATGTCCGCATCTAATAATTCAATGACTAATCTGCTCACTAGACAATGCTACATTATGCTGCTTGGGAAAGATATGTCATTATTGGTACTACTTATGTGTACTAGTTGTATTTGCTTCAGTTTTTTATTTTTATTAGTTATTTGTTTCACCTGATTACTGCATATGTTAATTTTTGTTTATGTTGTATTGCTGCACTGTTTTTCTTGGGTTTTGTATATTGCCTACTATGTTATTTTTTTATGTTTGTATTGCTGGAGCTTTTCTCCTCGGGTCCCGGTTAACAAATGTCAAATAAATAAATAAATGTACTGCTTCCATGTTTTATTTATTTTAATCACCTCTGAGTACATTTCATTTATTTTTTACAGTAAATTACTGGAAGCCATCTCTTGCATCAAAGCTGAAGCTTGGACTTTTTGCTGAACAGCTGCAGGATTCTTCCTAGTCACTGTTTTCTCTTTACCGTTTCTAGTTGATTTTCAATCAGGTTCTCTAAATTTCCTCTTTTTCTGCCATCTGGACAAAGCATTTACTAGCCAGTAATTGAGCTTTGCTCAAGTTGGTAGAATTACTAGTTGTTATTTCTCAGTTTCTTTTTTCACACTGGGAGAGCTGAAATTAATCTGTTGATCAGTTTGCAGCCATCTTGGAAATCTTTGCATGTCCTTTTGCTTAACATTTTTCTGTATGATGAACATATTTTACATAAATACTGTTGTTTTATTTGTGTCTAAATTTGTATGCCCACATATGTATGTTTGATGATGACACTCGAATTGAGTATTTGGAAATCCTTAACAGTTTTTTTTTATATTCACTTTTAGTACTATGGTGAGTTTGGTGATATAATCAAAGAAACCCTGAGCAGGACCAGACAAAATGACAAACTCCAGAGTGCCAGAACACTGATTATTTGCTTGCAACAGGTAGGACTGTAAATGCAATGTTGCACAGTGGTCTTAAAGTTGATTAAATAGCAGTCTCTGGATTTAGCTTTGGTAGAAGTTTAACATTTTCTGTGCAAAGTAAAAGACATTTCCTGATGCTATGGGATACATTTCTGGTGAAGTGTTTGCTGTTGTTTGCTACATATGCAATGTCTTTGATTTGTATTTGGTAGACTGACTGTCCTTAATGATTGGTTGACCCATGTAGTTTAGTTGAACATGGCCTGAAAAACATTATAATGTGGGCTCACCACACACAAGGCAGAGGATGGAGATTAAGTGGAGTGCCTGTCAAGTGATAGGTGCAAGAATGACATGGTCCAAAATGGAACAGGTAGTGGTAATCAAAACTGACCGTAGGGACCCCCAGAATAGATGGCATTCCTATAGAAGTTTGGAAGATAGGAGGGGAAAAACTGATAAAGATCTGTAAGGTTTTGTTTAGCAATAGTTTAAGAGGAGGAGGAGGAGGAGAAGCACCAACATCCTGGAAGAAAGCAGTGATGGCTGTAATACCTAAAGAGGGCAAAGACCTATCAGATCCAGCTTTATACCAGGGCCATTTCAAACCTAAACCAGGACTATAAAGTGTTTGTCTATAATGGTTAAAAGAATGGCAAAATTGATAGATATGTATCAATGTGGTTTTGTGGAGGGGAGGCAAGCATTTGATAACATTGACAGAACACCGATGATCCAGAGGGAAGCAGAATGTTAGAAAATACCACTGTTGTTGGTGGGACTTGGTGCAGGGAAAGCATTTGACAGAGTAAGCTGGGACTTTATGAGCAGAGCAATGGAAGCATTTGCATTCCCTGAATAAATTATAAGGTTGATTAGGAGGCTATATGAGGGATCGGAGATGAAAATTGCAGTGGGTGGGATCCTGTCTGATAATCTCAGTTTGAGCAGAGTTACCAGGCAGGGGTTATTTAGAACCAGTGGAAAAGAAAATAAGGGACTCTGAAATTCAAGAGTATAATTGGTATGGTAGTCAAGAAAAGCTGGCTCTGTTTGCAGATGACATTATTTTATACCAGACAAAACCAGAAATGGACATTGCAGTGCTATTGGACATATTGAGACAGTTTTAAATCTTTTTGGGATACAAAATTAGTGAAGCTAAAACAAAGGCAATAGTGGTAAATTATGTACCCACATATGAATTGGTTCAGCAATATCCTTACTTATGGGGACATGATAAAATTAAGTATGTAGGAGTTTGGATAAAATATTATTCCAGTATGGCAGCTAAGGATATGTGGAGAAAGACTAAACAAAAGATGAGAAAGTGGAAGCTCTGTTATATGGATATTGATAGTAAGATACAAGCAGTTAAAATGTTTAGTCCTTTTAGCCTTGTACACAGGTCAAGCATATTTTTATCAACCAGAGGAGACATTGCGGATAGCAGTTAATAAAGAGCTGAATGATTTTATCTGGGAGGGGAAGACTGCAAGAGTCAAAGCAACACAGTTAAGGCTCCTATCCATACCACAAGCAGAAAACTATAATTCAAAGTGGAAAGAGATGATAATGAAACGGGGGGAAGCTCAAGAAACAAGGAGAGACTGGGATTTTAGATGCAGACCTTTAAGGAGAATGACAATAATCATGCAAAATATTATATTCATAAAGTAGCAGAAAATATTCTAATAACTAAGCCAACACAGAAATGGAGAAAGGAGATTAGGCCAATGGGTATGACTGCAATTGGGGATATAGACTATAAGTAAGAGCAGGCTGGAATTTATTGGAGAAAACTGGCACAGGAACCAAGGTATTGAGAGCAAATAACTAGAGAGGAAAAGGTAATAGAATGGGAAGATGCCAAGAACTTATTTGGACTGCAGGTTAAATATTGCCTTCCCTATCAAGGATTGATATCAGAGTATAGGCAAAGAGAAAGAAATAGTGGGGTCCTAAACAAAAGACCAGCACTGGTAGAGTTTTTACTAGAATCTAGAACAGAAATTGCCAGTAAGAAAGGAATAACTAGAACATATAAAATATTGCATGATAACTATAAGAATCAGTCAGAGGAGGTTAAAAAGGATTGAGAAGAGAGATTGGATAAGCAATAAACAAAGAAACAATGGGGATATGTGTATGTCTCCCAAATATGCAACAAACTCTAGAAGATTTACAATCTTTGCTTGGAAGTGTTTACATAGGTATATGTATACCCCAGGTAGACGCTAAAGAATTTTTCCCAGGTAGACAGCAAATGTTGGAGGTATGATGGGGAAGAAAGAGGTAAGTGAGAACATATTTTCTGGGAGTATAATGAGTTGGCAGACTTTAAAGATTCCCTGCAGACTCCTCTGTTGGAGATGCTGGGTGAGCAAATTGATGTAACTGTGGAAATGATTTTTTTGAGCTATGATACAGAATGAGAATTGCCTAACATATTAAGGCTTTGCTGAGTCAAATTACGATGGCTGCCAAAAAAAAAGCAATTAGTAGAAAATGGAAATCAAAGTCTAAACCAACTTTACTAGAAGTAGCAAAGATAGTAACAGAAATCCAAGAAACCATAATGCACCACTGCAGAAGTACGACCCAGTTTATTATCCAGAGACACAGACAACACAAAAAATACAATGCACGTTAAGCGCTTTTGTCTGTGTAAATCACAGTCTACCTCAGAACAATGAAACATGCATTACTGTTCATTCATATACCAATTGACCAATCCAAACCTACAGCCTTGAATGCAATTAAGCAACTATTTAATATAAATTCAAAAACAAAACCCACGAAACTGCAGACACCCCAGCAGAAGAAAGAAAATGACAAACAGGTCCAAAATATGCTACTGAGGTATGGCTCCAGAGTCAAAGAAAAAACTAAGTATATAAAAGCTCTCCACAGTACTGCCTTTATTCAAGCACAAGCGCTTTCACACATAGCTTCATCAGGTGCATACAATACAATGAAAAACACACCCTTAAATACCAACAAAACAGAACACATAACCTTAGCTTATATGTGTTTATAGACATAACACTCTTGTTTAATACAAATTACTATCTAACAAAAAATTTATTAAAACTCATAATACAGTATATATTCAAGTGTATACTGTAATATATAAAAATAAAAACAGCTAAAACTACCTATTAAAACCTCTCTTGGACAATATTGGTTTAATGGGAACAAATTCATTAAGCCCATGACCAAAATTCGCTCTCAATAACACTATCCATCTAGCCTCTACCTCTTCAGTTCTAGCTCTGATGTCTCCTCCCCTAATAGTCTCATATAACCTGGACAAGACTTTAAAACAAAAATGGTGTTCATTCCCCATACTACTAACATGCTTCGCTAGGGCATTGGTACTAGTGCCTTTCTTAATATGGTAGATATGTTCCCTCATTCTTTCTTTCAAGGTACGGTCTGTCTTTCCAACATAGAAATGATTGCAAACAACGCAATTAGCCAAATACACCACATGGAGACTCTCACAGGTGGCTTGTACCTTAATGTCAAATAGCTTGCCAGTATCTGGGTGCTTAAAAAACAGGCTGTCATCTGTAAACTTACAATATCCACATTTTCCACAAGGTTTTGTTCCATAAATAGTTATGTCACTGGAGGGCTCTCTCAACTTACAAAGTCTCCTTTTTAAATTCTTTTTATTCCTAAAGGTGAACTGGGGCTTTGAACCTACAATACCTGAAATAGTTGGATCTGATATTAACATTTCCCAATGTCTATTAATAATATCAGTGTAAGTCTTAACATCTCTAGAGTAAGGAATACAAACTTTCAATCTATTGTCACTTTTCTTAGGGGATCTAACATTATTTACAGAAAAATAGGGTTTAGCCTTCGTAGACCTTAACTGCCTAACAGTCTTTTCATTCTTAAAAATCATATTAGAATCATAACCCCTTTGAAATAGTTCAAAGCCAGTCATAGTCATCCTCCTTTCATATTCTACTTCATCTGCACTCAACCTAGCATATTTTGGACCTGTTTATTTAATATAAATGATGGTATTATTTAAATTAAAATATTAATATTAAATATTAAATTATTTAAACTTAAACTTAAATTTAAATTTAAACTTATTTAAACTTAAAAAATGCCTTAAACCAAGAGTTCAAAATAAGATTTTACAAGTACCACAAACAAATAAATTAAAAGACATAACAGAGGGTCCAAAACTGATTTAAAAAACCTAAACCAACTGTAAAGTTTAATTACAAAATATTGCCCAGCCAGAAAAAAAAAATATTTTTTGTTTTATCAAATCTAGTCATTGTTTGTCCTCAGAATGTCCTAAAATCATCCCATAAAATTCACTAATCAATAAATAATCTATTTTTATTTAGTTTTAACTTACAGACTAAATCTAAATAAAAGATTCCTTATATTACAAATGGTGATGAACTTTTATAATTTAGCAGCCCTAATCTTCAGGACACTATTAATACTATTGTTTTCATTCAGTCCCGGGGGGTTTGTTGCATCCAACCTTAATTGCCAGTATAACTCCCAATATTCCAATCTGGCTTCCCACTGTCCCCTGCTGGGGTCTTGCACGACTTAGTCCAATGCAAAAAGTTGTATTTACTGTTCTGGCAATCCCTATAGTGTCTACACAGTGCATTTGTGTCCTTACCATGGGTTACATCATACAGGTGCTCATACACCCGCTTTCTTATAGTTCTGTCAGTTTTCCTACATAAAAACCTGAACAGGCCTCATATTTAACCAAGTATACTACTCCTCTACTATTACAGTTAAAATACCCTTTAGATTTGAGGTATATACCCCCATCCCCTAAAGACATCTCTCCTGAATCAGCCATAAACTTACCACTGATTACAGAAGCCAGATTTAGAAGTCCCATCAACCCTATTCATAATACTATGATTCTTCCTAATGTTGCCATGTTTCTCAAACATCTCTTTGAAATTCCTGTCTCTTCTCCTAATAAACAGAGGAATTTCAGAAATAACCTTATTAAATTCCAAATTTATTGTTAAAACACCCCAGTGTTTTTTAATAATATTTTCCACTTCACAAGAAAAGGGAGAAAGTGTGTGTACAAAGGCTAAATCATAGGAACCATCACTAGCAGGCCGAATAATATGTCCATTATGTCCTGTTACCAAAAGGTGATAGCACTTTAGCTCTCTTTCCTTAACCACCTCCTGAATCAAATGGTCAATTAACTTAACTGGATAACATCTTTGTATAAATAATTATTTTATAAACCTAATTTCCTCTTCAAAAACCTCAGGGATCAGTGGTCATCCTGGAGGCCGTAATCAATTGTCCCTTTACAATACCCCTTTTCTGATAATAGGGGGTGTTCACTATTATAGTGCAAATAGGAGTTTGAAAATTTGTCCTTTCAGAAAAATCTTGGAATGAAGCCTGTTCTCTGTCAAAGTTTTATATATACTCACATCCAAATAATTTACTGCTTCAATGGAATACGAATAGGTAAACCTCAAAAAGGTGGTACTATCTTCTATGAACCTAAAAAACTCTAATAGTTGTTCTTTTGAACCTTTCCAAAAAAGACAGATGTCATCCAAGAATCTTGTATAATATGCTATATTACAAACCATTCTGAAGGAAACACTTTTCTCAATAATATAGGACCATATTCACAAATGTGGGGGCACAACAAGCCCCCATTGCTCACCCTGAATCTGCTTGTAATATTCACCATTAAAATAAATAAAAGTTGTACTTAAGAATAGTTTTCATAAATTCCATAATTAAGTTCACTTCGTTATTCTTTAAATAATTACAATCTATCAAGATGTTATCAAACCATTCCAAACCTTCCAGGTGTGGAAAACTAGAAACTAGATCAGTAACATCAATATTTAAAAAAAATTAAATCCCTCTTAAATAAATCACTTGTTACTTTTCTTAAAAAAATCCTAAGAATCTTTAGATATATGATTAATAGTTGCGGCAAATTTCTTTAAATGATGATCTATATCGATGGCTAAAGGTTCTGTTTTAGGCCCTGCTCCTGCTACAATGGGGCGGAACTATATTTTTATAGTCAACTCCTCGTTGGTCCGATCTGACCATAAGCTAATCACCCTTGATATCCACGTCCCGCCCCCACCCCCCATTAAGGAAACCATGGTAAACAATTTCTCCAAAACCAACTTCATGCTTCTTAAGACAGAAGTGGTGAACTTCATGACACCCATGCAGATGGACAATACAGTTACAACTACTGAACCGTACACAAATGCACTCTATAAGCACTTACACGAGTGCATGGATTGTGCTATCCCAAACAGAACCAAGACGCTATCCTCCAAAAAAAGGAAACCAATCTGGTGGTCCCCTGCCATAAACAAACTGTACAACAGAAGGAAGAAACTGTTGCAAAAGAGAGTAAAATCTCATGAGTGGAGGAGCTTCCCTGGTCAGCCTCAGTAAGAAGATGAGATCCCTTATAAGATCCTCTAAAGCTAGCTACGAAAACAAAATTGTGACTAATTCTAAGGACAACCACAAAGCATTCTATAGCTATGTCAAGAATCTCAATGGCAACACCCATATCTGCTCTGAATAACAGCACAAAGGCACAAAAATTACAGAACCAACTGATATTGCCAACATCCTGGCAGATAGGTTCAGTGCTAACTTTACCCCCCCCCCCTCACCCCCTAAAGGGCCCATATCTATACAGGAAGAATGCAGAGTCCCTGTAATCACAACTATGCAGGTAAAAGCTGCACTCTCTAAAGCCAAAAACACAGCATCCATGGGACTGTACAACATCCCAGGCTACGTTTTTCACAAACTTCAGAACAAACTGGCTCCCCACTTAAGCACCATGTTCAATAATAACCTTGCATCAGGCTTTGTGCTCACTGAATGGCGCACAGCAACAGTTATCCCACTCCATAAAGGGGGAGCCACCACTGATCCCGGGAACTGTCGACCGATTAGCCTGACGAGCCTGGTCTGCAAGGCCATGGAACGTATCATCATGGAACTCATAAACAAAGACATTGGTAACCTCCAAACTCTGGATCCCACCCAGTTCGGGTTTGTGAAAAGCAGATCATGCCTCCTGAACCTGATCAACTTCTTTGAGGCAGTCACCAAAGCCGTAGATGAGGGTAAGGTGGTTCACACAGCCTATCTTGGCCTTGCCAAGGCTTTCGACACCATCCCCCATTCTGGAATTATATCTAAACTCACTAAACTAGGTATAAATCCCTACGTCACAAGATAGGTTGCCAACTGGCTCACTGACAGAACCCACAATGTAAAAGTTGCAGACTCCAACTCTGACCTCAAAGCAGTGACAAGTGGAGTACCACAGGGTTCTGTCCTGGGACCGCTCCTATTTGGTATCTACTTCTCTGAAGAACAGGCTAACACACAAGGACTCTGGCTAATGAAGTTCGTAGATGACTGCAAATTAGCAGCCATAGTCAAGTCCCCAAATTATGTGGCCATCCTACAGAAGGGCCTCACTGAGACAGATGCCTGGTGCTCAGAGCCATGGCCTCATCTCAATGCCAAAAAGTGCAGTGTCATCCCCTTTCTTAAAAACTCTGTACCCATAAACTACCACATAGGCAGCAATCTACTTAACACCGAATGTGTGATAAGAGACCTTGGAACCCAGGTGGAAAGTAGTCTCTCCTTTGATAGTCACATCGCCATACTAGTCAGGAAGTCCTTCTATGTGGCACACCTCATCATAAAATGGTTCTCATCCAGGAAAAAAGAGGTCATTATTCCCCTCTACTCGACACTCATTAGACCCATTATAGAGTACAATGCCCCTTTTGGAATGTACCTCACAAGACATCTGCAGCAGCTGGAAAGGCCACAGAAGTACCTCACAAAGAGGATTACTGGCCTCAAACGTATGCCCTACACTGACCGCCTCAAAAAACTCCAGCTTTACTCCATAGTATATCACCTACTCCGAGGTGATCTCTGCCTAACAAGTAAAGCTGTGTCAAACCGAGAGCTGTTGGACATGCTATACGTAAAGAAATCCCAGTCCCTCCGAGCTAGACGCTCTAGGGACCTAAACCTTGTCACCACAATAAGCAGGACATGCTGGAGGGATAGATCCCTGTCCCAGAGACTTCCCATACTCTGGGACAGGCTACCCATCTAGTTCAAGCAAAGTTCTTCATTAGCACTCTTCAAGAAAAATCTTGATGAGTGGATGGGAAATAGGAAATACACCCTGGGGATCACTCCTGTGTCTCTGCTCGACAATGGCACAGAAAAATAACTTTCTTGGGTGGCGTAAGGCAGGGAACCTTGTTGGCTAGGCTTACGTAGGCCCTTGGGCCGATAGCCTAGTACCTACCTATGAATATATATATATATATATATATATATATATTTTTTTTTTTTTTTTTTTTTTTTTTTTTTTTTTGTGAATCTTGGGTATACCATAAATCTGATGGAATACGCTGGTTCTCCACCACCAAAAACTCAAGTAGCATCTTATCAATAGTTCCTTGAAAAAAATGGTCCTTAATAAAAAAATAAATTTTCAAATAAGCAATTGCTATTTCATTCTTTGACACTAAATTGTATTTAAGTTCATTTAAAATGTTGTACATATTTGAGTCATAGTCTATAGTATCCATAATCACTACCCCCCCCCCCCTTATCTGGTTTCATGAGTCGATAACCCTTCTGAGTCAATTCCTGCACCAGTTCCTTCTCTTCATCAGATACATTACTGTAACCTTTCTTATTTAGTGGTTTTATCTTCCTTATCTCCCTTTGCATTAACTCCTCAAATAATTTCAAAACGGGGTGCAGTGATGAATTTAAGATACTTTTTCTTCTCAGTTCATTACTGTTAACCTTTTTATCCTTCAACCAATGACCCAAATTTAATTTACTCAAAACTAATTTGAAATCAATCAAGGTGTCCACCGCCATCAAAAGCTTTGAGGGAATAAAGTGAAAACCTTTAATAAATAATTCAAAACATGTTTTTGTAATACTCAAATCGGTTTAGTTAAAAATATTAAAATCACCTAATCTAATCTGGATACCTGAATGGGTAATAATAATGCCATCAAATTCATTTTCAACCAAATCATTTAGTTCTGGTGATAGTCTCTGTAATGGTTCAGGGTTTGATAACTCCTTCTCTTGATAATTCCTTCCTCTTCCTCCCCTGCTTCAAGGTTATTGATTGTTGTAATCCCAATTGGTAACCTGGACATTCGGCCCCTGTTTCTGGGCTAAACTTTGCTCCTTCTCAAAGGAGGAAACCCTAAAGGGGAATCTGGGTTCTCCAAGTCTTTACCAGCACCACCTTCAGTTAATTCACCACCCTCTGTTACTCTATTACTAACAACACCGTTCACACGCGCACCCTTCGGTGGTGGATAATCTCTACCCTCTCGTTATTCATTCAAATCCTTCTGCATTTTCTTTCATTTTCTCTTAAAAACATCATTACAAAACAAATCAACTTCAGTAAATACATTTGTGTATCTAAACTTCTCCACAGTAAACATCGTCAGAAACAATTTTATTGTTTAAAGTCCTTATGACTTCCAATACCTTCTCCCTTTTGTTCTCGTAATTACGTACCATGAGCTTCATAAGCTCAATAGTAACAGAAATAAAACAACTGGAATTGTGATCTGTAGAAAAGGGTAGGAGCAAATTACATAGGAAAAAATGAGAAGTGTGTGAACAATACATGCAGAGGAGGAACACAGTTTAAAAGAAGGCAATAATTGGAACGAGCTATGTAATGGTTGACTGACAATGACTGGATGTAATTTAAGCGATACAGCTACAGTTGTGTTGGCATGGTTTGTTATGTATAATGTTTGCAATTGAGATTGTGTTGCTATGGTTTATTTTCATTTATATAAATGTAAGATTGCCTATGTCATACATGATAATTTAATAAAGATGTTTCTTGTTTAAAAAGCTGACTAAAGGGTCAGAAAGTGTCACCTGACTGTTAAAGTAGGAAATGGAATTTTGTGTAGGGGGTTGAAAAATACAGGTTAGATTTCACTGGTCCTACCGCTATGCCTTATATTGGTTCAGAAATAAGACTTCTATAATAGAGATATTCTCTGCCCCTACTTTGAAGCTTACCCTTGATATAGACCTATGGTAAGTTTGAAGATACTTAAAACACCCTCAGATTGGCTTGTATATCTGGAGATGTTGCCAGTAAAAGGTATGGTCACACAGTGTAACTTCATTTTGGAGAAACACAGTGTAACTTCATGATGGAGAGAGGGAAGCTGCCTGTTGTTTCTGAAAATGCAACTAAATACCATTCAGAGTATTTGGTCATCTTATTGACCATATTTATGTTTCTTGATATGATACCACATATCGAGTGATTGATAGGAACAGCTTGCCTGATATGAACAGAAGTGGAGAATTGTTTTTGGATTTCTGAATCAGTTATGGACTGTATTGAAATGCACTGTGTTGAAATACATGGGTATCATTAAGGGTGTTTGGTACCAGAATACCATGGGCCAAATGCTGATGATCAACTTTGTATTCCTGACAGCAGACCTGAGAGCGTGTATTCTGGGCATTTAAGTCAAGAGAGTGCTGAACTGTCATAGGATCACCACTTGGTGGTGAGTGAGGTTAGACAGCCTTACAAGCAGCTGGACAGAACTGAGAAACCCAGACATATTGTAAGCATGTCTTGGGAAGGCCTAGCCAAAGCCTTTGTGTGGGGCGTGTTCATCCTATATACCTGTTGTGGCATTCAGGTTGACCTCTAAACTCCTCAGTAGCTGAGGTGAAAACACAAATCTGTATCTGAAAGTCATCGCTTGCTATTGGTAGTAACCCTAGGACCTACTGATGCACACCAACAGTAAACAAAACCATTAGTTAAAGATGACTTCCACGTGATCCTCGGGGGGGTCTGTAGATTTGCCAGATAGGTACTGACAGACCAGGAGTGCAGCAGTTATGCTATTTACAAAAATGAAGGGTGGTGTTTGGGTCATATTTCACAAGGCCATGGAGATTAGCTTTATGGTTGTCTTGCATCCTAGGAGGGGAGGTGGAATATTGCAAAGATGGAAAAATATTGACCTTATATGAGGACATTGACAGGCAGTAGAAAGAACACTTTCAGGAACTCTGAATCCCGTGGACATGTCTTTCTCTTAGGTGGCTATGGCAGCAGCAGCTGGTGGGACTGGATTATTTTGTGAAGATGAGGTAATTACAAAGATTAAACATTTTCTTTGTGGGGAGGCTGCAGGAGTGGGTGAGATCTGTTTTGACATGCTGAAGATGTTGGACATTGTTATAATGTCATAATTTACATGCCTTTCAGTGCTGAGTAGAAGGCAGGGACAATAACTCTGGTCTGGCATACTGGAAAAGTAGTCCCTGTTTTCGAAAAGGGAGGCAGGAGAGTTTGTTTCAATCACAGGAGAATCATACTCATCAGCTTCTCTAGAGCTGGGAAGGAGACTGTTCTCTGTAGTTCAGATTCTAATTCAGGAGGAGCAGCATGGTGTCTTCTCTGGTTGTGGGACAGCAGATGTACTCTTTGTCCTTACACATGTATTGGAAAGGTTGGAGGCATTTGGCCACATACCCTGAAATGTATTGTGGGAGGTATTACAAATTTATGGGGCTCAATCACTTTTGGAGCATGCAATTCAGTCAGTGTATTTGAGGAGTAAGAGTTTTGTCCAAATTCTCCTCAGTGAGTCAGATACATTCAGGGCAAGAGTAGGACCCCCCCCCCTTAGATTGTGTCATGACTCCCCTTTCATGGGCAAAATATCAGGATACATCCATTGTCTAGAACGTATCCAGTATGTGGCTGTGACTACTGTGTTTTTGTTGTCTGCAGATACTGATGTGCTATTAATGTCAACTGATTGTGAAGTCTGGAATACGAAAAAAGCTTCCCCTGCACGGAGGCAAATGCACGGCTAATAACATAACATATTCAAAAAAGAAAAAGCCAGCAACTGTGAGCTGTAAAACTTAATTTAATGTATTATAAAGAACCACATAGACAGACTGGTTTCGGCTAAGGCATTTACCTAGCCTTCATCAGTGTAAATGTGTGTTTTACACTGATGAAGGCTAGGTAAAGGCCTTAGCCGAAACCGGTCTGTCTATGTGGTTCTTCATAATGCATTAATTTAAGTTTTACAGCTCACAGTTGCTGGCTTTTTCTTTTTCTTTTTTGAAGTCTGGAATACCCTGAAATGGTTTTGGATGTTTATTATCTTCAGATAATATGGTCTTGATAGCCTCTACTTTCTCCCAGCATTCAGCTGTGATCACTACTACTACTTGTTACTCTCACACTGTTTTGTTGTATAAATCTCAAATTGTCTTAGGGTACTTTCATGTATATTAGAAATTCAGTTGTGTTTGTGTAACAACACTATGTTAGCATTTTATTTGTGGGAGTATGCCAAGTTAAATTTAACTGTACACTCTCTATGCAAATTTCAGCTTTAAAACATGAATGTCATGAATCAGTACAAAATCCATTTTGAAGTTATATACTGCACTGGTGGACTGTTGATCTAATGTGTAAACCATTTAGGCACAGGCCGATGCAATGTTGAAGATAATTCTGTAGTTAGATGTAATGATGTTTGAGTAGAGAGTTGTAGTTGATGAGCCATTTTGGCCTGGTCATGCCTGAAAAGGGTCTTTATACTAGCACACCCATGAGGTTACAGATATAACAATAAATATGTTAGATGAACCAGTTGAAGCAGCAGCTGTACTTTAGGTATTGTTCCACCTGTGATGGTCATGCAAGAACTATGCGGTAGAATGAATCTGACACTTTACTGGTCAGTCTGTATACCCAGCCCTATCTGTCATCTTGAGATTGGATACTGACTGAAATGATGAGATGTTGTTTTGCAGGGTGCCTGGACTCAGTCTCTAACTGAGCAATCCAGGAGGATCATGGAATACATCCATTGTGAGGTGTCAGTAGAGATGATTTTGGCACACAGTGAGAATGTCCCTTGGGTACCTTCCACAGGAGGTGTCCTATGTATGGTCCACTAGAAGGAAGGTTACAGGACTGAAACAGCATTGTTGGAGAAATTATATCTCTCAGCGTTTCTTGGAATAAATGGAGATATCATAGAGTAAGCTAGACACAATTGCTGAGAATAGCAAAGTTTGGCCTGTTCTCCTCAGCTTGGTGCCACCATCATGGTCACCAAGAAAAACAGTGGAGAAAATGAATGGCAGGCTGGAAGAAAGGATGAATGGATTGAAAACAGTGATCTAATCTGTGTGAGGTACTCATTTTTGCAGTAAATCTTTGACATTATTCTTTGCTGTCAGGAGCATCATATGTGGGTAGTTACATCTGAAGGTGACATTGCTCTAGCTTTAAATTTATTAATAGTAGCTAGAGTCTTTCCTTCAGCTTATCTTTGATGAGTTACCTGCTCAAGCAAGTCTGACATTCTGATTAACACAGTCTGTACAGGTGAGAGAGGAAGAGATAGAAATACTTAACTCTTTTTTGTATATTAGAGGCACAGATGAAACCCCATGTTCCTTACCAGCAAGTCAAACAAAAGAGCTGATGATCCCTCTCTGTGGTCCTATCACACAGAATACCATCATGTTCAAGCTCAACCATACCCCCTGAGTTACATACCCTTGCAGTGGCATGGAGAAACTATCTTAGTAGCATGTATTTCAGTGGGCATGACCTCATACAATCCATAGCACTTTATTTACTGTGATCTCTGTAGCACTCCATATTTGATAAACTGTGTCATCATCCACACCTAGACCACATACAGCCTTTTTGTCCACTACTACTTAACATCCATAGCAATGGTTGGACTATCTCTCAGCTATCCAGAAATTTGCAGAATGCCCAGATTTTTCCCTTATATATTTTGGTCTGTTTCTTGTAAAATTTGTGGTTTTCTGACAACTTATTGCAGTCACTAAATGATGACAGATATTGGAGTTTCAGACTTATTGTCACACTAGTAACTTTTTCTGTTGATAAGAACAATATTTAAAACCTATCCCTGATTTGGAGTCTTTGCCCCCCCCCTTTTTTTTTTGCTTTGTTCCTGGTTCTTTAATTTATTAAGAAGTATGTCTTATGGTATCCTGACATTTTTGGGCTAGATTCCTTAACTAACTGACTTGGCAATTAATAGTAGGAAGCATAATAAATGGCAAGGTGTAAAAATAAAAATGGTACTACGATTTTTAATCTAGGATACCCTGCAGGGGAAATAATTAGTCACTTTTTGTCACCTATTTATATTTCATATTTACATTTATATATCATAACGGAGAGACCTACCTGTTGTTGAGGGCATGATTTCTGAACTGCCATGGTCTGAGACTGAAAAATATATTGCCACTGCTCATGTATAGCTTACCACACTAGAGATATTTCTAGTGGTCTGTAAGTAATTGTGAAGATGTGCAGTACTTCTCTATGTGCATTAATAGTTCCAAAACAAACCAATTTACAAAATGCATTGCATTAACTGAAACTGCAGATGGTATTGAATAAAACTGTCTCTGACATTTGCATTGAAAATTATACTTTTTTAAACACCTTTATTGAAGTATCACTTGTAACACAGCCAGATTTACATAACAGTAATCAGTTATATATCCTGTAATCTAAGAAACATTAAATAAATTATTCAATTCCTGTCTTATCTTAGACCTCATTCTGACTTCAGAACATTTTCTGCATATATTGTTCCAATAATTTCCATTTTTATATGCAGTTTACACTTACGCTTTCTAAAGATCCCACTTCCTGTTCTCTTACTTCTGTTACAGTATTCACCACTTCAGGTATAATTAGTTTAGATTTTGATTTACATTTTCTGATAATTGCATTTTTGGCAGCCACCAGAATTAAACGTAACAAGGCCTTACCCTATCTCGACAATTCAGATCCTGTATCCCAGCTAAAAAAAAAAAAATCACTTTCTTAGTTACACTCAGTTACCTACCCAGTATTCTTGACAGCTGTGGATTTTTTAAAGTCTACAAACTCATTGCACTCCCAAAACATATGTCCTAAGGGACTTCCAAGATGGCTGCACATGGAGTAACAGCTTAATTTCAGCTCTCCCAGTGTGAAAACAGAAACTCAGAAAAGAGAAAAAGTGAATTTGTCTTTTTGGGTAAACTTCAGTTTCTGGCTAGTAAGTGCACTGCCTGAATGCCAGCAAAGAAGGAACGTAGAAAACCTGAAAGAAAATTGACCACAACATTTCAGAAGAAAACAATGGCTGGGGAGAATCCTGCAGGTGTTCAGAAAAAAGCAGTTCAAGTTCCAACTTTGATACAGTATGTGACATCCAGTAATCTGTAGGAAGAATTAACTAAAATGTGCTCAGAACTGATTAAAATAAACAAAAAACACTGAAGGAATGTATCAACTCAAACACCAAAAAAGTAAAAAAATGGAAAAAAGCTGTATACTGAAATTAAGATGAACTGATGTAACTGCAAAAATGAAGAAAGGTCTGGCTCAGTGTGCTCAAGAAGAGATGTTTCAAAAAATGGTAGAATTAGAGGATAGAGCATGCAGGGAAAACCTGAGGTTTTCTGTTGTACCAGAGAAACTGGAAGAATCAGACTGCATTAAATTTATGAAAGCACAAATAAGCAACTGGATTGATATTCCACGGCAGGATTTCTTAATTAAAAGGGCACACTGTGTGCATGCTCCAAATTTGACCACAAGAAGGAATCCATGACCTCTGATAGTAAAGACAAAATCCTAACAGCAATAGGAGTTGATTCTGACAAAACTGTGGCAGAAGGACAACATGTTAAAAGTTGAATGTTTGTGGAAAATGATTGCTCACTGTGCAATAGGCAGAAGAGGAGAAGTTGTATTTCAGCAGTCAGGAAATGTCAAGAGGCAGGTGTGGGATTCAAGCTGCTGTATCCATCTAGCTTCAGAATAACTTTCCTGTTGGATTAAAGTAATTTTTTGATGAAGAATATCCTTAGGAGGAAATACAAAAGTGTGTTTAACAAAAGTGAGCTATCAAACAGAAGTGGACTCTGCTTCATATTCTTCTGATAATAAAGCTGATAGAGAAACTTTGCCAGTGAAACCTTTTCCAGTGTTCCAAAGGAAAATGCTTGAGAGACAGAGAAAAGAGAAGGAGTTCACTAAAAGAACCAGGACTATGTTGGAAATTAACCAGAGACTGGAGTTGGGAGAAGGAAATCACCAGGAAGAGAACCAATAACTCTGAAACTAATGAATAAATGTGGGATTACAAAGCATCAATCACATATATGAAGTATGACTGAACAAGAAATTCTGGAAATGTTGGATTTTTTTTTTACTTTGTTAAACTTGTAGGGCCTCCAAAGCAATGTGCCCTACTTCATGTCATTAAGGCTTTCAAGAACAGTAAGGAGAGGGGAAGAGGAAGGAAAAAGGAAACTGTAAGTAAAATATTTTTTCTTAACACTATTTTTATAAAACATTACATATACTGCATATTGTATAGTAAAGCATTTTCACTTATTTCTGTGTGTTATAGGGGTACTAAAGTAAACATATGCTGTTTTTCCTTCTTTCTTTCTTTTTGTTTTATTTTAAGGAATGTAGGCACTGCAGTGTGACAAGAGAAGAAAGCATGGGCAAAAGCATATTTAAGATCATAGGCTGTAACCTTGGGTTGTTGAGGTGAGGCACGGGTTGTAAAAGTGTACAGATCTTGAGATAAGTAAAACTAATATGCTTTTTCTTATTTTTGCATAAGTGAATGGCTGGACTAAGGTTATTGTTTTGGTCTAACAACAAGGTTTAAGTGGAAGCAAGTAAATAAAAGAACATTGAATGTAATGAAAAGTTTTCCTTTAGCAAATAATTGTTCACAGTGCATCATGAGAAGCCTGTAGCTGAAGACAACTGTGCATCTGACATGCTGATAAGAAGGCAGTAAAAACAAATACTTTTTTTTCAACTGCTAAAAGTTAATGCTTTCTGAAAACATTCAAGTTATTTTCTACATGTGAGAGAGGAACAAAGATAAGACAAAACAGACAGCATTCAGTCTAGGTAGAAGCACAGGCTGTAATGTATGTCAGCATGGATAACCTTGATTATAGGTAAGTTAAAGCCTGTGAGTGTAGCTGTCAATCTGAGACAATTGTTCCTTTTAGGAGAGTTAACCTTCATTATTTGAAGATGTACATAGAGTGGATGTTATTATTAAAGTAATAGTTTGTGGGGGTGTTCTGGAGGTGTGTGCTTGCTTTTTTGTGTGAAGGTTTTCATTAAAACAAAATGTCTTGTAAGATGTGACATAGGTTCAAAAGGATGTGACAGGAAACAACTTTATAAAAGTTCAACCTGACAGACATTTGTATATGTATGTAACACAAAAGCTGAAGCTAAACATTTAAAAAAGCTGTTATAAATAACAAGTAGGAAAAAAACTTCTTATGGCAATACTTTCTATAGTGTCTTTGAATGTGAATGGCCCCACAGGTATATACAAAAAAGAAAGAGTGGTGAACTATATTAAGAAATGCAGAGTACAAATAACTAAGCTACAAGAGATAAATTTGGAAAAATTATACATGTGAATTTGATAAAGAAAGGACTTCAGGATGGTTATTCAGTAGAATATGTGGAACAAAGGAAAAGGGGGTGTACTTATATTAATTGCTAGAGGAACTCCAAAAGTGATAGAAGAGGAAAATTAATAATTATGGTAAATTTGTAGTAGTAAGGGGCTAATGGCAAGTGAGAAGGATTATGTTGGCATGTATCTATGTTTCATCTAAAACTCCTACAGTGAAGCTTAACAAAAATTCTGGGAGAATTAAATTAAGCAGCTTTCATCAGGGAATATTTCACATAGGTGTGGACTGGAATTTGATTTGCAACAGTGAGGATGTATCTGGGGGACCTAGCAGGGAAAATATAACAAAGGAGGTTAGATATTTGAAGAAATGTGTGAAAATATTTGGTATGGAAGATGTGAATTTAATAGTAGGAGCTTGGAGATGGGTCAGCTCAAGAAAAGGGGAGAGACTACAATTTTGGATGCAGATATTTAAAGGAGAATAACAATAGACATACAGAATATTATATTTATAAAGTAACAGATAGTATTCTAATTACTAAGCCATTACTGGAAAAGAGAAAGGAGATTCTGACAGTAAGGATGTCTGTAATTAGTGGTACAGAGAATAGGGAAGAGGGGGTTGGAATTTACTGAAGAAACTAACAAAGGAATGAAGATATTGAAAGCAAATAATTAGAGAGAGAAAGATATACTTGGACTGCAGGCTAGGGACTGCCTTGCCTATCAAGGATTGATATCAGAGTATAGGCAAAGAGAAAGGGTTAGGGGGATCTTAAGTGAAAGACCAGAACTGGTAGATTTTTCAGTAGAATCTAGAACAGAAGCTGCAGTTAAAAAAGGGATAATTAGTAGGATATATAAAATATTGTATAATAACTATAGGAATCATTCATAGGAGGTTAGAAATGACTGGGAAGAAAGACTGGTTAAGCAATTTGCAAAGAAATAATGGGAAGATATATGTATGGCTCCCAAGTATGCAGTGAAGTCTATAATATTTAGGATTTCTGCTTGGAAGTGTTTGCATAGGCATTTTTATAACCCAAGCAGACTCCAAAGAATTTTTCCTCAGGCAAATTGCAGATGTTGGGGTGTGATGTGGAAGAAAGCGATAATTGGGAACATATTTTTGAGAGTGTAATGAAATGGCAGTCTTTAACAATTCGTTGCAGCCCACTCTTTCAAAATACTGGGTGAGCAAATTGGTGTTAACTATGGAAAAGATTTTATGAATTGTGATGTAGAATCTGAATTGTCTTGAGATAGTAAGGCCTTGCTGAGTTTAATTGTGGTAGAAAATAGAAATCAAAGTCTAAACCAACAGTATTAGATGTAGTGAATGTAGTAACAAGAATAAAAGAACTAGAAGTGGAATCTTTAGAAAATGGTAGGAGCAAATTACATAGCAAAAAATGGGAATTGTGGAACAATACAAACAGAACAATGTTTTGGAGGAGGAATGAGGTTTAAGGGAAGGCAGGAATTGAACGAACTATATAATGTTGTTTTAGAAATCTCTGTATAGAAGGTTATATGTGGTGTATAACGTTTACAACTAAAATATGTCAATATGTTTTGTTTTCAATTATATAAATGTATGATTGCCTTTGTCATATGTGATAGTTCAATAAAGATTTTTTTGTTTATTTTCCTTGTTACCACTTTCTTTCTCATCACACCTCCACCATTTGCCATCTACCTAAGGAAAAATCCTTTAGAGTCTGCTTGTGATATAAAAGCATCTGTTCAAACACTTCAGGCAAAAGTCCTAAATCCTCTAGATTTTGTTGCATATTTGGCAGAATACATACATCCTCCTATTGTTTTTTTTTTTGTAATTTGCATATCTGATCAGTATTGCCAATCTTTTCTGACCTAATTTTGATTAATTCCTATAGTCATTTTGCAATATTTTCTATACCCTACTAATTATCCATTTTAACAGCAGCTTCTGATCTAGATTCAGCTAAAATGTCAACCAGTGCTGGTCTTTCCTTTAAGATTCCCGCACCCACTTCTATTTGTCTGCAAGCTGTTAAATCCCTGATAAGGAAGCCAATCAATACCCTGCAATCCAAAGTACTTATTGGCCTCTTCTCATTCTGTTACCTTTTGTTCTCTAATTATTTGCTCCAAGTACCTCTATTTCTTTGGCATCTTCCTCCAGTAAATTTCAGCCACGTCTTGTCTATTCTCTGCACTTTTATTTGTAGTCATCCCTATTCTCTGCACTTTTAATTGTAGTCATCCCTATCAGCAGAATCTACTTTCTTCATTCCTCTGTTGGCTTAGCTCCTAAAATACTTTCTGCTACATAATGAGTATAATATTCTGTATGACTGCTGTTATTCTCCTTAAGGATCTGCATTCAAAATCCCATTCTTTCCTTACTTCTTGAATCAAACCCTTGCTTCATCGTCATCCCTTTCCACTTTTAATTTTAGCTTTCTGCTAGTGTATGTCTAAGAACCTTAACTGTGTAGCTCTAAAATATCCCTTCATGTCAGGTAATTCTAAACCTCTGTTCAACTTATCCCACTTGCCCTCTTCTCCTCCCAGATAAAATCCTTCAGCTCATTATTGATTACTATTCACAACTTCTCTTTTGGTTGATGAAAATATGCCTAATCTCTATATAAAACTAAAGGGACTAAAATGCATTTACTGCTTATATCTTTCTATCCATATCCATAGGCAAGGTCTTGTTTGCTATCCATGTCCATAAACAAGAGCTTCCAGTTTCTCAGCTTTTGTATTATCTTGTATTTAGTCTTTTCCCACAAATCCTTGGCTGCCATAATCAAATCTGTTTTAATCCATACTTCCAAATATTACATTTTATCATGCCCCGATAAATATGGATATTGTAGCACCAATTTGTTTTTGGGTATATAGCCTTTGTTTTTCATCATTAATTTTATAGCCCAAAAAACAGGAACTGTCTCAGAGTATTCCACAACAGTGATATATCCTTTTTTGGTTCCATCAGGTACAAAATACTAATATATGCAAATGAAGTCAACTTTACTTGAACACCATAACAATGATATCCTTGAATTTCTGAGTCTCTTATATTCTTTGCTAGTGGTTCTAAATGTAATGCAAATAACAAAGGTTCCTCTCTTCAGATACAACTTATCAGAAAGGAACACTCACATTTTGATTTTTGCCTTTGTTCCCTGATTTTGTCTACTTCTATTTAACCTTAATATTGTATCAGGAAATTCAAATGCTTCCATTGCCCTACTCAAAAAATCCCACCTTACTCTGTTGAAGATCCAGCAATAACAGCAGTATTTTCCTACATTCTGCTTCCCCAGATAATCATTTTTCTGTTGATGTTGTTAAATGTTTTCCTGTCCTCCACAAAATCACATTGATCCATAGCTATCAATTTTGGCATCACCTCTGCCATTCTTTTAGCCAGTATAGACATAAACACTTTATAATTATGGTTTAAAATTGAAATTGGTCTATATGAAACAGGGTCTGATGGGTCTTTAGCCTTTTTAGATATTGCAGCCACCACAGTTTTCTTCCAGGATGTTGCTGCTTCTCTTCCTTTTAAAACACTGTGAAACAAAACCTTCCAGATATTTATCACTATCTTCCTTCCTAATTTCCAAACTTCCACAGGAATACCATCTATTCCTTGAGGCTTTCATGCAGATTGAGTATATGTCACCATTTTATCTCCTGTCTTAACTGTTGAGCCTCATCTAGATACCTCTAACTTTGGCATATTCAAGTATTCCATAAATATTTCCATTTGTGCTTTTTCTTGATTTCCCCACTTTTCTGGTTTGTATAAATTTTAATAAAATGTCTAAACTATCACTAATACCTCTACAGGAACTCTGGTTATTTTTCTTGTTATATATTCCCTAGGTTTGGGGACAACCCTTTCTACTTTCTGTTGCCTATGTCAGTGTGCTAAACCTTTTTTTTATATTCTCGAGTTATCAAAAAACAAGCATTTGACAGAAATCTTTCTAAACTCATGCACATTATCCAGATAGTTTATATCCCTTGTTTTCTCTTTAGCACTCTGCTATTGCTCCTCTTCTTGCTCTGTGAGATTCCCCTTATTCTGCAGTACTTTATCCTTTGTCAGCCCTTCTAAAAAGTTCTTGTTATTTCTTAGCAGTATTTCTTTTACTTTTTTTTTTCTATCCTATATTTAAACTCCACTTTCATTTTATCCCGCTCACTAGCTATATCTTCTGGAGGACTTTCTGTCTTCCTCAATAACTCCTGGATAATTTCCACTGCCCATTCATTAAATCCATTTCTTTTCACAGGTAGATGGGGAAGCTCTGGTATCTCATCTTTAGTAAATTACCCTGCATTTTTATCTTAGTAATTATTGACACAGGATCTGAAATAGTTATTGGGTGTATGTCAAAGTTCTCAATTAAATTGTTATTTATGTATTTATTTATTTTATATTTGTTAACCAGGATTGTCTGACTGAGCAAAAGCCCTTTTTCAGCAGAGGCCCAGGGAGAAAAGCTTCAAAACATAGTTACAAAAAATATAACCATTTCAAGCACAGTTTAACATTATAATCATTCATAATAAAACTTGTAGAATAGTTATATATATGCAGTTACAATTATCTATAAAATGTTATGAAGAATACTGCAGCAGAAGGAAAGGAGATAGTGTTAGGTAAAAAATGATGAAGCAGACTAGTTTAAGTTGTAAATGTTTTGGTATAGAGGAGAAGAAATGATGGTAAGACAGAGGAAGTTAGGTCTGTTATTTAGTGAAGATATATTCAAGGAGGCTGAGAACAGGTATAAATCCAGTGACTTTTTAAGTACTATTTATTAGCTAGTTTGAATACTTTGATGTGAAAGTGATCTAACTTCTTGTGGGAGTTTGTTCCAAATAATAGAGGGATGGTAGCTGTATGTAATGGCTCCTATTTTGGACTTGTAGATTTGTAAAAGGTCTTGGATGGAGCTCCTGAGTAGTCCGGATGGGACATAGTAGGAGATTATGGTGCCTAGTGCTGGACAGTTGGATGGTGAATAAATAATGGAGTGTATAATTTGGAGCTGAGAGAGGAGTAGGAGGTGTGGTAGTTCGAGCCAGTTTAGATGTTTGAGGGAGATACAGTGGTGAGATTTGTAGGTTTGTTGTGCAGAAAATCTGGCTATTTTGTGATAAGTTGATTCGAGTTTGCTAAGTAAGGTGGAGTTAAGATTTGTGAGTATTTGGGAGCAGTATGTTAGGTGTGACAACTGTGCCCTGGCCCAGCAATCAAGGAGCCTCAATCCTCACCACTAACACCAGGGAGGTTGTCTCATAGAAGAGAAAAGGATAACTAATACACACAGTAAAAGTACAATTTCCCTTAAGTGCACACAGAGATCACAGTCAGTCTGGGGCTGGTTGCTCCTTTTCTCACCAGGTCCCCAATAAGACTCCCCACTGGCACAGCTATAGGGTCCAGGTCTCAGCCTAGCTGGGCAAGCTAGAACCTCCAGTACCCTCTCTGTCCAACCAGTGCTTTGTGTCCCTGCCAGTAGCTGACACAACACACACATGTTGAGATAAGTATTTATACAACTTCACAGACACTCCTGGGAAAGGCTGACACAGATTCTCCAGCTGCACCCCTTTACCCAGATTATATGGTAGTAATTACTGCCACCACTCAGCTAACAATATCAGCTACTAAAAGGCCCTTAAAAGGGTGTCCAATTATTACTATGCAATATTATAATCCAATGGTAGTGTGACTTATAGTCAAGGCTTACTTTAGAGTGGCCTATTACAATAACCTCTATAAATATGCAATGTACTCTAGAGCTTATCTCTACACAAACCAGCCACAGGTAAAAGGTTTTAAATATAATTAATAATAAATAATTAAACCACAAGACAAAACTGCTATACCACAGAGATATCTAAGAGCTCAGAGATCACACAGAAATTTAAAATAATACAGTAGGACAGGTCTGATTTCAAAGAAAAATACCTAATTAATCATTACCAGCTTTAACTATTCCTACAAGAAATCACAGTGCTAAAACTTACATTTGAGCATATGACAGAGTGCTGAGTTAGATATCCAAGATCAAAATGCTTGCAGTCTGTTGTGAGAAATAGTATTTAAACATTACTAACAAACATGTCTCTAAGACCCTCCCAAATTACATCATTTTTGACACTTAGGTTTTCCCAGTATTCATATTGCATCATCTTAACACCTGGTCTGAGTTCTCAAGCCACGTACTGCATTATTTAGCAATCTAACACCTGCACAGAAACCTACAACAATATAAGTCATTTCACATGTATAGTCTAACAGAAACCAGAGCAATAAAGCACATTCCACATCTAAATTCTGGTCATAAACTTTAGCCTTAAAACAATGGGCATGAAACCTTTATCCAGACACACTGGAGCTGAATTCTAACATGAAAGGGTCACAACATGCTTCACTGGGCCAGTAGAGTGCAATGTTGTCACATATTTTGCAGTTCCACATTTCACAAAATTCTTTTACACTCAAGAAAACATGCCTGTATTTTACATTTATTTACAAATGCCAGAATTATATATCAAATTCTATTTGACTAGGCTGGCAGCCTTCGACCATCTCTCCCCAATTGTCACATTAGGCATGGCAAAATATAAGCATGGGTGATTGTGGTTCTAGATTCAGGGGTTAGGAATTTTTTTAATTAAATTCCTGTAAAATATAATTTTTGTCAAGTCTAGCCCAGTTATTGTACCTTGGGGAATAATATGTTAAATGTCTGAGTTCCTACTACTGAATTTGCATCTTTCATGCCAAATATTTTCATAAATTTCGTCAGAAATCTACTCTGTATATTTTCCCTTCAAGGCCCCACAGATACATCCTAACTGTTGCAAATCAAATTCTAATTCCTACCTATAAGTAATATTCCCTGCTGAAAGCTGATTATTTCAGATTTTCTTAAGCTTCAAAATACCAGTTTCAGGTGTATTATCAATACATAACAGTGTAATCCTCATTCATTTTCAGTAGCTCCTTCCTACTACAAATCTACCATTGTAATCTTTTTTTCCTCTTCTTTCACTACTGGTCCTCCTCCAGAAATTAATATACATACTCTTCTTTTTCTTTGTCACTGATATTCTGCAGAATACCCATCCTGAAATCCATTCTTTGTCAAATGCATATGCTTAGTTCTTTCTAAATGTGTCTCCTGTAGCATTGCTATTTTTACTCAGCATTGAGACAGACCATTCACGTTCCAAAATAAAATGGAAAGTGTTGCCATTATGGTAAGACGTCATTATTCTTGCCTGTTATATATGGCAGCTTTTTAAATGTCTATTTCCAGCTTTTGTGATACATGCACCCATTGATGTTTGGCAGGTTAATCCTGTATTATATATTTTTTATCAACATTCAAAACTATGTCACATTTTAGAAGACTTCTTGTTCCATTAAAAACCTTAAAAAAAATACACAGCCTCAGAACTCCCCCATAACCTGTTAACATAATGCAAACACACATAACTACATATATCTTCAAATAATGATGTTTAACCCTCCTAATAAGAACATTTATGCCAACTAGACAGCTGCTCACACAGGCCCTAATTAACCTGAAATTAAAGTTGTCCATGTTAAGACACATGCTGTTGTCTCTGCTTCGGCTTACAGTAATTTATGTCTGTTCTTGTTTATTTCTTTATTTCTTCAAGATGTGAAAACTACTTGTATACTTGAGATCATTAACTTTTAGTCTTGAAGCAGCCAGTGCTCTGTCTTTTATTGCCCTGTAATTAGCTTCTCTCCATGGAAAAGTAAGATAAAAAAAGAAAAATGTAGTCCTCTTGACAAGCCTGAAAGACAAGCTAAAAGCTTTATTGGTAAAGGAACACTTTTTGTCATTTTCAGTGTTCTCATATTTACTTGTTTCCACTTAAAATTTATTAGATTAAGCCAATGGTCTTAACCCAGGCAATCATCTATGCAAAAGTAAGCAAACACATATCAACTCTACATCTATTATAATCTGTGCACTTTTGCACCCCATCCCCCACATCAGCAACCCAAGATTACAGCCTCTTAACTAAAACATGCTTTTGTCTAGCTTTTCTTCTCTTTTTGTACTGTAATGCCTATATTTATTAATACCAAAAAAAGAAAGAAAAAGAAGAAGAAGAAAAAAATATATCTATTTACTGTAATCACTAGTTCTAAAACCAGATGCATTTTTTTTCTTTTTCCTCTTTCTTACTTCTTACTTCTTATCATATTTTTATTCATTTATTTATTTATTGACATTTGATTAATGGGTAAGTTCAACTGTGTAGGAACCCATTTTCAGTGGAGGCCTGGTGAGAAAGCACTAAAGTATTACATGACATTTTAAGAACAATAAATTTACAATATTTAAAAATAATACAAAAAACAACTACAGTTTAAGCAATTATACTAAGTTAGACATACTTTGAAAACATTAGTTAAGAGTAGATATAAGTTATTAACAATGATTTGATATTTAAAGAACTTTTAGCACATTTGTAGAGAAATTAAAGGTGAGTTAGTATAACACAAGCAGGAACTGCAATATGAAGTGAGAGAAAAGCATGTAATATAGAGTCTATATTATATATGCGAAGCTTCAAAATTTTGAACCTCATATGTTCGACAACATATGAGCGAAACTTGGAACCTCGAATATATAATAAAAAAGTAAAAAAAAAATTACCTTAACGCTCTGAGCCCCCCTGCATCCCCCACACACCCCCTACTTAAATATACCAACTCTGAGACCGCACTTCAGTGCAGAAAAGGGACATTTTCCTATTCTGCATGTACAGTGCCGTTGCCTTTCACTATAGAACTTTTCAAAGTTCGATCATATGGTGTTGACCATATGACATTTGAACTTTGAAATATTAGGCAATTTAATAGGGACCCTGTAATATATATATATATATATATATATATATATATATATATATATATATATATATATATATTTAGAGAAAAATCCAGGGGAGAGAAGTTGATAAAAGTAAGCAAGTGAGTGAAGAGGGTAAGGAGGTGCAAGTTATAAATAGTTATTTTTTCACATTTAGGGATATAGTTTTTCCTGGTGCTGAGCAAGTGCAGAGACAGCTTTTGTCTAGGAAGTCTTTCAGAATGGTTTTGAAGGATCACATACAAATACAACTAAAACTACTACTATAAATATGCAATTTATATTGTGAAAGGTTTTATAAAAATACTGTTAAAAAATAAATTATTTTAGTTACAGTTACCCTTTTCCTTCCAAACATTAATGAAATGAAGTGAGGCAAATGCTTTTCATTTCCTCTCAAGTTTAACAAAGTCATCAAAAGTCCACTCTTTCCACTTATTCTTATACAGGCATACTTCACAAATGTGAATGATGTTTTGGAGTCTCAGATTTATTCACAAATTTCAGTAGTGCTGGTCTTCTTCCTGTTCATCAGCTTCTCCCAACTCCAGATTCCTGTTCAATTCCACAATATTTCTGATTCTCCTGGTCAACTCCTGACCTTTCCTCTCTCACTTAAGCATTTCCCTTTGGAACAGTGGACAAGTTTTCACTGGCAATGTCTCTCCATGTGCTTTGTTATCATTAGAATGAGAAGCAGAGTCCCCTTCTGCTTGATGGCTTGTTTTTTGGTTGGTCAAACATTTGCATTTCCTCCATGGCCTGCTCTACATCAAAAAAATTACTTTAATCCTCCAGGGGAAAAAAAGCCTCTAAAGACAGCTGGATATAGCAACTTGAACCTCACACATACCTCTTAACATTCCCTGATTTACATAATAAATTTGTATCTCTTCTGCAAGGTGTACAGTGAATAAAAAGGTACTTGCATATTATTGCAACCAGATTTCAAAGTCGCCCTAATTCCTAATGTTATATTTTTTTGCACCAACAGCATTCATCATCTCCCCGATCCTGTGGTCAGGCTGCTAAGGATCACCTTCTCTGTATTCTACCCTGGGTACTCCCTCCCTGCCTATATACTCAAAAGGAAGAACAACTGTTTTTACCCAGAAGAACTCCCTGAATGTTTGCCTGCTAGCCCTGGCCTACTACTAAGCAACATACTGCAAGGACTCCCTATATCACACTGTGTATGAATTATTCTACCCTGGGTACTCCCTCCCTGCCTATATACTCAAAAGGAAGAACAACTGTTTTACCCAGAAGAACTCCCTGAATGTTTGCCTGCTAGCCCTGGCCTACTACTAAGCAACATACTGCAAGGACTCCCTATATCACACTGTGTATGAATGTATGTAGCCAAAGAAATTACCTCTATACTCATTGCTTCGCTACTAATTATTACCCATTTTTCTGCTTGTATGCCCTACTGAGAGTGCGTTCCTTACAGCAGCCTACCACGGACCATTCACTACAGCCCCCCCTCCTAACACTATACCCTTTTAACCACTTAGTTCCACCTAAGGCCTTTTTATCGCTTCTTACCTTTATCCTTTATTATCACTTTCTACTACCACTAGGTGGCAGCACCCTATCACTACATACCTAGAAAGAAACTAGTTCTTTAGTGGCTTCTGCACCCAACGCTGGCTATACTTTCCATTTCTTTTTAACAAATATACATACTCCCTACCTTTTTTTTTTCTGTTTTTTTACATCCACTCTCTCCTTGCTATATCTCAAACTCTCTCTTTCTCACCTTGTTAACCTCACTTCTGTGTTCCCATATAGCATACAATACCTACCCACCTACCTTCTTTATTGACTCCTGTTGCTGATACTTTTTTCTCTGATCCTCTATCTTGGATTGCTTACCACCTACTGTGTTTCTCTCTCTCCCCTCTTACTCGCAGTCCTCGCATAGCCTATCACTACCCTCCTATATATCCCCTCCCCTATTAGGTACCATCCCCCAGAGCTTATTTCTAGGTATCGCTTTATTGTGGCGCCATTTTTAATAGAACTCCAACAGCATTCATCATCTCCCCAATCCTGTGGTCAGGCTGCTAAGGATCACCTTCTCTGGTAAGTTTAAACACAGACTGTTGACCTTTTTTGTGTCCTAATGGTTAAAGTGCTATGCATATGTATCTTAGGTAAAATATACTGCTGACTTTGAGTCTAACTATCTCATTGTAAAAGGGAAGGTGTGCTTAATACTGTATAGGTGCGCTTTGAGCATCAAACGTGTAAACTATGTGTTTTTAGGATGCTTATATGATTATGTTGCAATATAGCTGGTTTTCTGTCTAACCCATTGATAGCAAAGAGAATATTACTGACACTTGACTAGCATTACTTGTAGCAAACTTTGCCACCAGCTCTCTATCTATGTGCGACATTCGCATACATAACAGCTGTCCATGCTTTATCTTGAATTTGGACAGGAAATACTTGTTCCTCTAAATGTGGGTTTCTTATAAAGTGGATTACTCTACCTGTTGGTACATCGTTTGCACGCAAAATTGCTTGTTTTTGTAGCGAGTGTTTTGGCTTTTTGCATATCTGCTGACTTTCTAGATATAGTGGCTTACTGTACCTGTAGCTATATCGTTAGCTCGTGGAGTCACTTAATTTGTAGCGTTTTTGTTTGCTTTCTGGATATCTTCTGTCTTTGTTGTTATAGTGGATTACTCTACCTGTCGCTACATCGTTTGCACGTGTAACCGGTTATTTTAGTAGCGATTACTTTGGAATCGCTTATTTTGCAGCGTTTTTGTTTGCTTTCTGGATATCTTCTGTCTTTGTAGATATAGTGGATTACTCTACTGTCGCTACATCATTTGCACCTGGAATCGCTTATTTTAGCAGCGATTTTCTGGCTTTCTGTATATCTGCTGTGTTTTACATTTTTTAATGTTGGCTATTCTTTATTGAACTGTGACGGCTGATTTTGGCGGGTCAACCGAGCATTTACCTGGTCCTGGCTGGTTTTCTACCATTTTGTAATGCATCCAAGCTATAGTTTAGGCAGTTGTACAAGTGAGTATAGTTTAACTTATTGGGCTTAAACGGCTGGTTTGTCAGGTTCACAGAGCATTCTGTACTTTTTTCCAGGCTCTCACGATACCTCATGGTATTCTTTTTACTTTATTAGTTTGGTAGTTGTGTAAGTGGGTCTGTTAAAACATACTGGGCTGAAGTGCTCAAATTTGGTGGAACCTCAGTGCTCCCTGTACATGTTTCCTACTTCTTATGTTGCCACATTGTACCTTATCTAAGCTATAGTTTGGGTAGTTGGACGACATTTTTGGGCTTGATGTGCCCGTAGTTGGAGGGACCACACAGCGTTTATATACCTATTTTCTTCTTGGACTTTTATGCTGCCATATTGTCTTCTTTGCAGTATATAGTTGGGCAATTGAAAGAGTGCGTCTTTACAACATTTTAGGGCTGGGACCGCAAAATTGGCGGGCCCATAGAACAATTGTTTTGCATTATCTTGACTCTTACACTGCCATATTGTATTTTCCTTTAATGCTATAAGGCAACCCTATATGTTCTACCTGAAGTGCATTTAGACATAGAAACAGTGTTTTATTATTTTTCACATAGTTTGTTATACTGTATCTCACTGTTAGACACTTGCTTGTTACTAGTACTTTCTTTTTTCTTGATATACCTGTTGCATTATTCAGCTGCATGGTACGTAGAGTGATTAAAATGTATGAATAAACTGTCTATCACTGGCTGTCCCTCTGCTGTATTTTAACCTTATCCTTGGCTTTCCACTTCTTCCTTTTCTAGCTACTCTCCCAATACAGTCTATCACTCAGCCTTTACTTTATTCCATTGTCTTACTCACTATGTAATTATATCCTAGTTGACTCTTCAACTCCTCAGACTCTTGCTTAACTCTTTGTTCTTCTGTCAATCCCTCATTACTCAGTACTTGCTATCCTAAATAACTTAACCCACTGTGTATCTCTCTTCTGTTTTATTTTACAGTATTCTACCCTGGGTACTCCCTCCCTGCCTATATACTCAAAAGGAAGAACAACTGTTTTTACCCAGAAGAACTCCCTGAATGTTTGCCTGCTAGCCCTGGCCTACTACTAAGCAACATACTACAAGGACTCCCTATATCACACTGTGTATGAATGTATGTAGCCAAAGAAATTACCTCTATACTCATTGCTTCGCTACTAATTATTACCCATTTTTCTGCTTGTATGCCCTACTGAGAGTGCGTTCCTTACAGCAGCCTACCACGGACCATTCACTACAGACCCCCTCCTAACACTATACCCTTTTAACCACTTAGTTCCACCTAAGGCCTTTTTATCGCTTCTTACGTTTATCCTTTATTATCACTTTCTACTACCACTAGGTGGCAGCACCCTATCACTACATACCTAGAAAGAAACTAGTTCTTTAGTGGCTTCTGCACCCAACGCTGGCTATACTTTCCATTTCTTTTTAACAAATATACATACTCCCTACCTTTTTTTTTCTGTTTTTTTACATCCACTCTCTCCTTGCTATATCTCAAACTCTCTCTTTCTCACCTTGTTAACCTCACTTCTGTGTTCCCATATAGCATACAATACCTACCCACCTACCTTCTTTATTGACTCCTGTTGCTGATACTTTTTTCTCTGATCCTCTATCTTGGATTGTTCCAACCCGCTCCGTTCGCCCTGCGGGCTCACTCCGCTCCCCTACCCTACCCCCAAATCCCACACACCCCCAGTGCATCTACACTTATACTCACCTAACCACTCCTACTTCCTCCCTACATATTACACCCTCCCCTTTCCCTACCACTCCTACTTCCTCTTCATCTATAATACCTCCCCCCTTTCATCACCATCTTCTACACCCCTATAATTCACCTCCTCACACATCACACCTCCCTTCATATTTAACAACACAATATATATTTCTAATCCCTTCTCCCAACACTACATATTCTACCTTAGCTAAGCCTCAATATATTTACAAAACTTCTGCAATTCTCAATCCAACTATTACTACTTCTGAGCCTTACTTATATCCACTACCTTTCCCAGCCCAACACCTCAAATCACACACCATTACTTCGCACAACCAGCTCACTCCCTTCAACTCACTTACACTCATTTGTCTCAATCTCCTCTGGACTATATCCCATTTATACCCATCTATTTTTTCACTACAAACTATCCTCTACTTATAAACACTGTAACCCCTCTTTAACCATCAATATCTACTCAAACCTGAAAATATACAATATACAAACAAGGCAATCCAAACATCTCATCAACATAATCCAACACCTAACAACCATACTACTATCTGGAGATATACACCCTAACCCAGGCCCAAACACTACTTCCCTACATCTAAATCCATCCTATTTGCTTCTCTAAATGCCCAAAGCATAGTTAACAAAATCCCCAATCTCCATGCCTGGCTTCTCAACAACAAACCTGACATCTTAGCTATTTCTGAAACCTGGCTAAAACCTCACATAAAAGATATTGAAATAGTGCCACCAAACTACTCTATCGTCAGAAAAGACAGGGCCCACAAGAAGGGTGGTGGGGTAGCTCTACTCTACTCATCCACCCTTTCCATTACTCCCTACAACAAACCCATTCCTCACTTCTCCAGTGCTGAATTAGTTCTAGCTCTGTTTCAATTAAATAAACACAAACAAATTTGCATAGCCTCACTTTACATCCCCTCTGGAGATAATACCTCTGTACTTGAGGATATCCTTTCCTGGCTTTCTACCAATATCAGTAATGAAACCATTCTCATGGGAGACACAAATATCAATTGGTCTTCCATTAATTCTCCTACACACCCCCTAAACATCAACCTATATAAGTACTCTCAGCTAATCAACCTCACTATCAGGCTCTCTAAAGACTTCTCCAGTGGCAGTACCCTAGACTGGATATTAGTCTCTCACCCCCACTACTACACTGATAGTGGAACTCTTCCTGACTCCCTCAGTGACCACCTTCCCATTTTCACTAGACGACTTCCATCTCCATTACATGTAACTCATAATTACATCAGCACTCGGAACCTTAAAAACTTCAACCCAATAACCTTCTCAGACTCCCTAAAATCAATAAACTGGAACCCCCTAAAAACACTACCCTTGGACAATGCAGTTGCACACTTCAATACAACTTTCCTTAAACTACTGGATAGTCTTGCCCCCATAAAAACCAAAAGAATACGAAACAACTCCGCCCCCTGGCTAACAAAAAACACACTAACTGTCATGCGACTTAGAGACAAAACCTGGGTACAGTACCAAAGATGCAAAATTCCAACCACCCTTAATGAATTCAAAACACTCCGCAATTCCGTAAAAAAACTTATCACAGCAGATCGACAGAATTACTTCTCCTTACTCTAAAACAACCACAAAACCAATCCTCAAAAATTCTGGAAAGGCATCACTACCCTCCTAAAACCTGGCACAGCAGAAAACCCAACCCCAGACCCAAATGCACTAGATATAGATCTGGCTACCCAATTCAACTCGTTTTTCATAGACTCTATTACCAAACTAACCTCTTCCTTCTCTAATAACACCTCACCCCCTGCTTCTGCATCCCCCCTCTTGTCATCCCCTTCCTCTCCAATCACTCAACTCCCACCATTCTCCCTAAAACCCATTCCTACTTCTACCATAAGAAAACTCCTGCAAAAACTAAAACCATGCACCAATGCCCCCGATAACATTCCTTCATCCTTCCTCAGCATAGCAGCCAAAGCCATTGCCTTCCCCATCAGCATCCTAATCAATCGTTCTATCCAAGAAGGGCTTGTACCCAAACTCTGGAAAAGGGCATTCATCATTCCCCTGCACAAAGGAGGCAATAATAACAATATTACTAACTTTCGTCCCATTGCCATCCTCTCTCCTATATCAAAACTTCTAGAGAAATGTATTCATCTTCAACTCCTTCCCTATCTCTTAGATAATAACTTACTAACTCCCACACAACACGGATTCAGACCTGGCCACAGCACCATGACTGCCCTCCTTTCCTTCCTGGAAACTGTAAATAAAGCCAGAGATTCTGGCTCTACTGTATCTACGCTCTTTCTTGACCTCTCTAAGGCCTTTGATACTATCTCTCATAACCGTCTCCTAACTAAACTATCTAACCTAAACCTATCCCTTTCCTCTCTCAATTGGTTCACCAGCTATCTCTCCAACAGGCAACAAGCTGTCAAGTGGAAAAAAGCCATCTCCTCTTTCCTTAACACACCCACTGGTGTCCCCCAAGGTTCCATTTTGGGTCCTCTCCTTTTCAATATATTTATAAATGATTTCTTCCACTCAATGCCTCATGCTAAACTTATTCAATATGCAGATGATTCCACAATTATCTGTTCAGCCACATCCATCCCTGCTCTCTTAAAACTGACTCAAGACGCCTTTTCTACCACAGAACAGTGGATGATGGACAATCATCTAGCACTCAATGCATCAAAAACCAAACTTATGGTATTTACCCCTCAAAACCAACACCATTGATAGAAAACTATTTTCCATCGCTAGCCAGAATAACACACCTCTTGAACTGGTATCTGAAACCAAACTACTAGGAGTCCAGATTGACGACCAGCTTAAATTCAATAACCATCTACAACTAAACATAAAAAACCCCACCAAAAACTTGGCATGCTCTATCGACACAATCGATTCCTCACTAGATCTACTAAGCTCACACTTGCTACTACATTTCTCATCCCTTCCCTCCTTTATGGTGCCCCGCTGCTAACAAACCTACAATCCTCTCTCAAAACAAAACTGTCCTCTTGTTATAATAAAATTGCCAAATTTGCAACTAGCCACAAATCATCTACCCATCACTGTGTATCTCTCCACAAACTTAACTGGCTAGAGCTTCCCAACCATCTCTCCTACACTCAGCTTACTTTTGCTCATAAACTAATTTTTCAGCCCTCCCTCTGTCCCTCTCTCAGCTCTACCTTTAAAATGCACCTGCCACAAAGACTCCTAAGATCTAATAACCAAAACCTAAAAGAACTGTACAAACCCCGTCACTCTCCAGGACAAAACCTCCTGTCCTTTGCCCTGGCACGCCTATGGAACTCCCTTCCTCCTTCCATCTGTATCACCACCAACCTCCCTGCTTTTAAAAAATCACTGCACTCACATCTAACATCCTCATGGGAATGCTCCTGCTCCCACCCCTCCTAGCCTATTCTTCACTTCCTATGGGCAGCTTTACCATATATTACCAGACACCGAATAATAAGCCAACTGTAATGACATCTTATAATTCTTTTATTCTACTATTTCACTCAAGAAACTATATATTTACTGCAGCAATGCTTTGTTTTGCTACAAAATGTAACCTTAACATTTTTATTATACCTGCTTAAATCTTAGTGTTTCTACACAAAAAAAAAAAAAAAAAAAAAATTTCCTTTGTAAATGCTTAATCTTTGTTCTGTCTTGAACCCACAAATTACCACAATTTTAAACTGCTGTAATCTTTTTTGTTTACCAATGTTTTAAAGCTTTGTCTTTAACTTACAAATGATTGAAATTGTAAACTGCTGTAATCTCTTTTGTAACCTTTGTTTTGGAGCTTTTCTCCCCAGGACTCCATTGAAAACTGGTTCTTATTGGCCCAATGGACTATCCTGGTAAACCAACTGCAAATAAAATAATAATAAATAATAACGAAACTACTTTTATCCTGCACTGGAAAGGGGTGTGTATAGTCCAAATTACTTTTCTGTCACATTGGTTGTGCAACAGGGATAGGAATAACAGCCACAATCCTCCTTCCAGGTAGCATCCTTTAGTGCCACAACTGAATGCAAGAATCGGTTAAGGCAGTAGCAGTTAGCCAGTAACAGCAGGTACGCTATTCAGGCTTGTGATTAATGTGGTTGTTTACATGTACATTTTTAACCATGGGGAAAAGTCTGTTGGATCAGAGATATATTCATCATTTTAAATTTTGCACTCTTGCTGCAATGCTTTGCTTTTTTTCTGATTCCAAGTTACATGACATCATTGACCTAATGCTATTTGGAGATCAAACACAATGTCTCTTGATGAAGGTCAGTAATCATTTTGCCTTACTTGCATTTCCTTTTTTTTTCTGTTCTACAGCAGCAAACTCAAACTGATGTTTTGGTTGTGTTGAGTATGGCTGAATGCAAAATGTGTAGAGTGTACTAAACAATATTCAATTCCACTCTGGACCGTGTAACATAAAATGAATATGCTCTGAATGGAGCAGTCTGCTTCATCATGCTGCTGCTTAAGGAAATGGACAACTATTTCAAACAAAACTAAAAAGTAGCATTTTACATTAACATGGCAGTGTCAGCTGCAGAGAAGGGTAGCCAACTGTTTGGTGCGCAGGTAATATTCTTGCTTCCAAGACAGATTTTGGGACTTTGCAATACACTCGTTTTGCGTAAACTTCAGGAATTATGCGGGATTACAAATCTGGTTACGATAATACGCAAGTACCAATAAAAATTTTCCAACAATCATTCTACAGTCTCCAACTTTTAATTACTTGCCCTTTTGCCCCAGTCGGTTTTCATCTTTACTAATAAAGATCTTACTGCTGTGGGATACCAATCCAGTTGCTTATGTGTGCCTTCATAAAATTAATACAATGTGTTTCTTCTGGTTTCTCTGGGCCTGCAGAACATCTAAGATTTTCCTACATGCTCTGTCTTTTAATTTTACCATTTTTGAAACATCTCT
This sequence comes from Protopterus annectens, assembly GCF_019279795.1. Taxonomy (NCBI): domain Eukaryota; kingdom Metazoa; phylum Chordata; order Ceratodontiformes; family Protopteridae; genus Protopterus; species Protopterus annectens. The sequence goes on along the minus strand of NC_056735.1, from coordinate 625,035,908 downwards.
TCTTGAGATGTTTCATACTCAACCAGCCTTTTCTTCATTTCAGCCCCTGATTTTTGCAGTTTTATTAATTCATCTGAATATCTGTTTAAAGCTTCCACCATTTTCTCCCAGCCTTTTGTTATCTCAGTTGATATACTCCTTCTGTGTTTCATTTATTTTAATCAGGTCTGAACACATTTGATTTATTTTTCCTCTAGATTACTGGAAGTCATGTCTTGTACCAAAGCTGGAGCTTGAACTGCTTTTTACTGAACAGCTGCAGGATTCTTCCCAGTCACTGTTTTCTCTTCACCTTCTCTAGTTAATTTTCTTTCAGGCTCTCTTAGTTTCTTTTTTGCAGGCATCCAGGCAGTGTACTTACTGGCCAGTAACTGCATTTTACTAAAGCTGACAGTGTCACTGGCCTTGTGTCTTGACTTCTGTTTTCACACTGGGAGAGCTGAATTTAAGTTGTTGGTCAGTGTGCAGCCCTCTTGTATGTCTCCGGAAATTGTAGCTCTTGAGAGATGTTCATTGTTATTGTATTGTTTTATAGAATGAACCACAAATAGTCCCTGCAGATTTATGTAAACCTCATCATAATGAAATGTAGTACAGCTTGCTATGTAGTACAGCTTGCTATGCACTTGGAAATAGTTTATGCTCTCAGCATATTGTTGCTAAAGGACATCAATAGCTGTTCTCTCTTCCAGAAAAGTTTAGCCTTGATTCTATCAATCCTAAGCAGTCATCTAGGTGCCATATTCTTTATCAGCTGTTCTCATACATTTTGATGGCAATCGTAGAAGAAAGATAAGTGAGTGTTCTTGTTCTGTGCAATTTCTCACATAGCTTTATTTATAAAATAACTATTTGGTGCTAAATGCATCCTGCCTTTATGAAGAATTATTTAAGGCTGAGAACACATGTTCCTGTGTTTCAGATATTCTCCTGACTAGGGTGATTCCCACCAAGGATCCAGACTTTCAAGACAAAAGTTTTAAACTAACCTTCCCAGTAGACTCAAAGGATAATTGAATCAGTCTGTTCAATTCAAGATTTGCATCCCACTCAAAACCAGCAACTATCTAGGTAGTTTCGGCTAAAGTATGCCTTTCAGTAATCAATTCAGTATGGGAAGAGAAACTGAAATAGAATGCTAAGATATACATACTAAAAGTAATGAACAATGAGCTTTAATAGATAGACTGTTGTATAGTGGCAGTACCAAATACTTTCAAACGTACGTTTGCAGTGTATATCTTATTTTACTTATTTGTTCCCTATTAGGCAACTGATTGTACAACTGTATTTCTCTGATTGGGCTTCATTGTAGCTTGTGTATTATTTTCCCTGTTGCTTATGTTTGTACCTTAAGGGCTACATCACTAGTTTTTTTTTTAAACTGCATCTTTTTTTCTTATCTTACCCATAGGAATTGCCACCCAATCTACCTACCTTTACTGAACCCACCCCTATGAACATCTCGGAACCTAAAAGGACTGCTGTGCATTAAGCTAAACATCCTACAGTCTACCTTCACACCTATAGTAACCCATATAAGCTTCCCAATAGCCCCCTCTTTATTTAATGAGAACACAATATTACTTATACATAACAAGTACATTCCACTATCCTGTACTAGAAAAAATTAATGTAAACTCCATATAGACATTCTACAAACAATCAAACTTCATCTATTATTAAAGAAATACCTCCTTACCTTAGGGGATATTCACCCAAATCCAGGGCCAAGCAACATTATACACCCAAACAAACACACAGCAGATCTACTTATCATCAACCTTAACTCTCACAGTGTATCAAACAAACTTCCTCACTTACACACATTCGTAGCTCACCACTCCCCTGACATTCTAACCATAACAGAGACCTGGCTAAAACCCAGCACACAGAATGAAGAAATTCTCCCTCCAGGATATAATATCCTAAGACTAGATAGGATGGGAAAGAAGGGAGGGGGCATTGCAATTGTCTATAAAAGTACACTTACTCTCCAACCTCTACAAAGTCCTCTACCTAAATTTAATACTGCTGAGATTGTAGACTTTGTGCTACTGTTAAACAAGAAAAAGAGTATCAATATTTTTTGTATCCATCCAGGTAATAACTCTCCAATAATTGAGGAGATTCTACAATGGTCAAAAGGTAACCTCCTACAACAGACTATTTTACCAGATGACCTAAATACTGATTGGCTAGCCTGCAACTCTAAAAACCCCACTAACCATATCAACCTGTATGGATTCTCTCAACTCATTCAAGACCCCACTAGAGTAGATAAAAAATCCCAAAAGGAATCTATTCTAGATTGGACATTAGTAAACTACCCTGGACATAATTCCCAAATAGGTTGTCTACCAGATGGACTTAGCGACCACCTCCCAACTTTCCTCCTACGAAAATGTGATAACATACCCAAACCTACAGTCTATAGACAAGTTAGAAATGATCACAATGTTAACCCTCTAGATCTCAACACTACGTTAAAAAAATTTAACTGGGAGCCATTATGCACCCTTGACTTAGAACAAGCAGTGGACTATTTTAAAGGTACCCTTACTAACATCCTTGATTTAGTAACCCCCATAAGAAAGATTAGAACTAAACTACATTGTGCTCCATGGCTTAGTAAGCCCACTAGAGCCCTATTAAAGTCCAGAGATAAGGCATGGAAAACCTGGAAGAAAGATAACACTAGTATATTGAAACAAAACTATCAACAACTTAGGAATCAGGTCAGAAAACAAACAAAGCTCGATAAACAGAACTACTTTATAGGTATCCAAAACAAACACGCCAACAACCCCCAAAAGTTCTGACGTACAATTAACTCCCTACTAAAACCTGGTAAAACCACCACACCAGCTCCCACCTCCACTTCCACAAAAACAAATAACGATATAGCCTCCCAATTCAATCATCACTTTACTGAATCCATTAAATCACTCAGCTATCCAAAAATAGCTACTCATCCATGCCAACAGCTCCTAACAACACACCTCTCTTTACATTCTCACCTGTCCCAACAAATACCTCTTAAAACTTAATCCCACTACTCTTGCAGCAGATGGTATACCAGCAAATTTCCTAAAAATGGCTGCCGACTCCATATCCTACCCAGTCTCAATCCTTATCAACTGCTCCATATAGAAATCCTATATCCCTCAATTGTGGAAAATCTCCTACGTTATTCCCCTTCATAAGGGTGGAAATTCCTACATTTTCTTAAACTACCTCCCCATTGCCATTCTGTCTCCTTTATCAAAGATACTTGAGAAATGCATACACTCTCAGGTCATGCATTTCCTAAATTCAAACAGTCTCCTGTCCTCTACACAACATGGCTTCTGCCCACACCACAGCACAACCACTGCCCTTCTATCTTTCACAAACCTGGTTAACCAACATAGAAATAACATATTTCTATCTGCTATATTCCTGGACCTCTCTAAAGCATTTGACATGGTTTCTCACTCCATACTAATAGATACCCGAACCTCGTTATCCTTTGCCCCTGACACTATTGCATGGTTTAAAAACTATCTGTCAGACAGACAACAAGTTGTCCAGTGGCAAGGAATTTTAGCACCTTTACTCCCAACCACCATTGGTCTACTTCAAGGTTCCATATTGGGTCCACTTCTCTTTTCTGTCTTCACCAATAATCTGCATACCTCTACCCTGCAGGCCTCACTCATACAGTATGCAGACGATTCCACCCTAATCTGCTCAGCCCCATCTCTTACCACTCTACAGCACCTTGCCCAAGAATCTTTTGCCTCAGTAGAAAGGTGGGTCACTAATATTCAACTTATCTTAAATCCCAACAAAACTAAATTACTTCTTTTTACCCCAAACAAATCAAAAACCTCTCCACTCTCCTTCTCTATCTCCTCCAACAATGCAACTGTCATTTCGCTCTCTCTCCACACCAAGCTCCTTGGCGTCGAAATACATAACAACCTCCACTTTGACATCCATATCTCTCAAACTATTAAAAAGGTACACAGAAAAATGGGTTCCCTATACAGACATAAAAACTTTGTATCAGATCAGGCTATGGTCACCCTAGCTCAAACCCACCTTCTTTCCACACTAATGTATGCAACACCAATTTTGACTTATGTTAATAAATCTGACCTAGACAAACTTGAGTTGTGTTATAACAAAATCATCAACTTTGCTAAAAATTCCCCCTTTAGAACCCATCATTGTGTACCTCTTAGGCAACTTCAGTAGCTTGAACTCCCTCAGTTATTAACCTATCACCAACTAGTCATAGCGTATAGCAACCTTAAACATCCTGATAAAACTCCAGCTCTAAGGCAATTACTGACTAACTATACACCAAATTGTCCACTCCGCTCTGCCAAGAAATCACTCCTCTCTATCTCCTCAGCCAACAACACAGCAGGTAAAGCTCTATTTTCACACAGTATAGCAAAATGTTGAAATAACCCCCCCCCCCAACGTGACTTCTGCATCGAATACCACACAATTCAAAAACTCCCTTAAGGCTCATCTTTTAAGCTCTTGGCTCTGTCCATGTGTTAAATAATCCAAAAATATGATACCTCCATCCTTCGCTTTTCTCTAATATTTCAGGCCCTCAGTAAGTATGGTTGTAACAAATGGTATTCCTTGACATACGGTAATTTTGTTGTGATCTCTGTCTGTATTTTTCACAACTAACAAAATCCACATATGTAATTATTGCTGATGAGAACTTTTTTTTGCTGTTATTTTTCACAAAATACTGCTAGTATAACAATGTTTTTTACATTATGCATAATGTTGTTATTTTATGTATTAATTAAGTGGAGCTTTTCTCCCCAGGCCTCCACTGTAAATGGACCTCGTCCAGTCGGACCATCCCGGTTAACAAATGTAAAATAAAAAATTAGACAAGTATACCTGCCAGGAGCAAAAATGTGCTCCTCACAGCATTTCAGAATTAGTTAATTCTTACACAGATAGGACTTTCTGCTCTTAGGTTTTTTAGTGTCTAGCAAAATACCCTCCGCCACTATAGAAACAACTGTCCGTGATGAACTTGAACCTCAGCAACTATGCATTGGAGTAAGAATTGCGCAGCAAATTTGTACAGCACTAGGTATGGCAGCCTGCCCTGCTTTTAATAGACCAAACCATTTTTGAAGGGCAGAGTCAATAAATCTAATGGGTAGAGTTAGTAACCTGTCAGAGAAATGGACTTTGGTTCATTGGATCACCTTGGTATGAATACAATAATATCATCTTCTCCTCCTTTCCTTGGCTCAGAAATTGTAGTGTATGGTATTACATGTAGGTAACAAATGTCTGATACTGGGAAACTTTAAAGAAAATGCATGTGTGAATTCAACAACATATAATTGACTGCAGTCATAGAAATATTAGTAACTGTGTGGCAAAAACCTTTTATTGTCACTCACAAAGAGCATCTTACAGCTTTCCAGTTGTTTATGTTTCAGAGAATTAAAGCAGATCATCGTTATTCAAATGAGTGTTTGAATGTGAAGCTAGAGAGAAAAGAAGACTAAACCAGTTTACTAAGTAATACCGTGTCTTCAAAAGGATTCAATGTATGTATGGGGAGTTCTGCCACTAATGTCTGGAATGCAATTTGACTAATACCAGTTTTCCAAATTAGCAAATTCTAGACCGTCTTTGCATTAATTTGTTAAACTGCAAGGTTGTAATACTTTAACTTGCCTTTTCACCCTTGGAGTGATGCAGCTGCATGACTATGGAGTTAAGTATGTTGGGGGGCATCTTGCAAAACAAAAAAATTATATTTTTCTTGTTGTTACCTGCAGATTTGATGGGTGCCATACTTGACAACTTTTAATTGCCTGTGTTGCTGTCGGCAGCAGCTGAATACATGATTCAGCACTTTAAAAATGTAATTATAATAACTGATGTTAGTGGAAAATGCATTTTAGTGTGTATTTATAGGGCTGTGGCACTTATAGAAGGGCATTTGGTCCAAGGTCTAGAATGCTGCTTATGTTTGAAATGAAGTACGTTTATATTGTTGTGCTTTGTTTTGTTTTGTTTAAATAGTTTATTTTAAACTGCGTTTCTTATTTTCCCTCCAGATGATAATCACTGAGCATGATGTTTCGTTCTGCCTGCTCACACAGGTTTCTAGATGCTTAATCTGAGCTAGACTAATTTGGGGTTCCCATTGTATTTTCATCCCATGATGGTGCAAGTTCCAAAACTCAAAGGAATTAGGGGTGAATGGGGAAATATATCATGTCTAAAACTGCTGTATTTTGGAGATGTCCAGTTCTGTGAGGTACAACAATCTTAGTTAAGATATATAAATTGTAAGGGTGTCAGGGTGCAGCCACTCACATGGTGGATTGCAGAGTTACTTAGCCCTGCAAAAAATGTTTTAATGGAGAACAGCATATTTCACACTCCTATATTTTACCTACAAGGTTTTGCTTAATTATTTGGAGTTTTCCAGTACTTTTTTAGGCAAGTTTTTTTCCAAAATTTTGGTGGGTGGGGCAGTGATTTCAGATAAGTCAAAAATCAGTAGGTAAGCTGAGGAATGGGATTTTAGGAAGAGTTAAGACACAACCATTTTAAGTGGTTTAGCAAGTAGATTACTACCTTATGTAAGACTGTTAGAACAAACAGTATGAAAATGTGGTTGTGAGCACAGTCTATCTGTTCTAAATGTTTTATATTTGTGTTTTTGTAACTATTTTGAAGTGAAATTGTGGTTGTTGATGCATTTTGTGTACAGGGAAAGAAGGGTTATTTGCCAGGATGCTGTTAAACAGGCTGTTATTATTGGAGGGGATACAAATGCTGTGAACTGGTTAATACAAGAGAGAGGTGGGACATTTTGGACTACTTAAAGATTTTAGGAAATCTTCTTTGAAGATAGGTTTTTGATTTCCTTCCAAACTTTGCTGGTGATCTCTAAGTTAACAGTTTGGAGTTTTACTACAGTAGTCAGCCTTAGCTAGGTTAGTTGCTAGTCTAGTCTTACGTCTGACTTGAGAGTCAGTTGAATGTTTATCTAAGTTTAAAGGGTCCTTCTTTTACCCTAAGCATTATTCCTGAGTTTGATGAGATGCCTGATGTTATCTGTAACCCACAAAATGGCATAACCCTTTTAATGAATATTTATTGTTCTGTATATGGTACAGTAGGTTGTAAAAGGTAGAGAGTGGTGTGACAGAGTTTGGTACAGTGGTAGAATGTGTTCCAGTCAATACTGTGATGTTCTAATAGCAAAGTGTTGGGTATAGTTCTGGAAAGGACATTGTGAGTTGGAGTTTTCTGGTGCTTTGGTTACCAGAATGAGTAGACTGGACAGTGGTCATTTAGGAAGTTAGGAAGAATCTGTAGTTGCAGTAGTTTGTCAGGCATGTTGGTTTAAAGCACATAAAATAAAGTGCTGTTAAGTGTAGATGGGTTTGGCCTGCTGCCTTCAGCTACTAGTTGGGTAAGATTTAATGTAGAAATTAATGTACGTAGCTGTGATTTTTTTGGGTCCTAACCTGTCCAGGTTTGTGTCACCAAGTAATACAAATACAGCCTGTAAAAACAAAAAAAAAAAAAAAGAGAGGGAGCGCGAAAGAGAAAGAAAAATATGTTTAGAAAATGTCAACAGGGAGTATTAGTGATAGATTAAGTACCACTCTGAGTAAAGAGATGGTAAGCAACAGCCATATAGTGTTAAACAGTCCTAGGCATTCATCTCAGTCAGTGGGCTGTACAGGAAAACAAAGGGGTAGCCACACTAATGGGAGATGTTAAGGAAGTGTATACTGTAACTCTCCTTATTGCCATGGCCCATGTGTTTATTTAGGTTGAAAAGTTAATTTTGTTCGCGGACGGCCTACTGAATTATTTCCAGAGGAAAGAATTTGCTTAAATGGCCATTTGCGATTTTGCAAGTTCGACGCTTAGGTGTTGATCATTACAGATTTGACAACCTAAGCTGTCAATGAACTAATATAGACCCATTAATAGTCCTGTCTTGTGAGGAAGCCTAATACTGTATTTTACCATGTATCAATGGATTCTTTTCCATGTGTAAGGGTTCAGCTGTATCTTTAGCTGATCCACAAAATTATGGAAAACATATGGTATCTTAATATGTACTGAAAGACCTTTTGGTACCATATAGCTTTGCTTATAATTAAAACAGTTTGTTATAATTTATGGAGATTTGTGCTTAGTTCCTATACTGGTTTACATTGCAGAATGGCAGTTAATTATGATTTTTATAATCTGGCTAGGTGGCCATTGACTTTTATAGTAACCCTTTAATCAAAATTAATTGCTTTAAGGATTCTTTCTGTTTTCCATTATGTTATTTTGTATCTGTAGTTTTCACATCCTGGCAGTGATCTTCATTAGTTTTATAAATGTTCTTTTATGTGATGTACAATGCTGTTAACTTAACAAGAAGTCTTCCTTTGACCATATAATAAATAGGATTCTACTAGGTTCTGAATATTTATATATCCTTGCTCCTCCAAAAGTATGTGTTTTACTATTTACCGTTCATTACACATGTAAGTCTTTGTTCTGCCTTTGTGAGTAGTGTAAACCATGGTATCTGAGTCCACTGTTTTAATTTGTGCACATTCTTGACCAGTTTAGAATTAGTAGAGACATGCAGCTAGCTACATTCATCAGTCCATATGGCTTGCCATTTCTTGAGCATCTCCAATTATTCATAGCATGGGTTCAGACAGACTTATTAGATTCATAGGTATAGAGGTACCCTATCTAAGAGGGACAAGGGTGTTAAACCAGAGGTGACTTTGCAGTTACCCATCCATATTACATTTCGCAACTGTATTCCACTTAATGGTTTTCTTTTATCAAGTGCATAAGATTCCTTTTAGATGATCAGACTGTACTGCAGACAGTGCAACCTGAACTGAAAGATGTGGAGATTCCTTGCACTTAGTATCCACTAGTAATTGTGTTATTCTTCACGATTACTTATTTTTGTAAATTCAGGAGAGATGTCTATTAGGGAGAGTGTATGTATTGCTCCTTGTACTGATTATGCTTCCTCAACTAGTGGTAAACCAGGGTCTACATTACTTATTTGCTTCTTTGATGTATGTTTTTTCTCCTTTCTAACAACATGCAACAATGGATTCAGCTAATAGAAGCTCTACTTCTGTCCTGCAGATCTGTAATGAATGTAAGCTGTACAGTTGCCAGGGACAGATCAGTGCATATCTGTCACTTCATTCATTCATTCATTTGTTCATTCATTCATTCATTCTGCTTGTTAACCAGGATGGTCTGGCTGGGCTAATGCTTCTCTTCAGTGGATTCCCAGGAAGAAAGCTGCACTGTTACAGTGCAGAGTTAAAATCACATTTACAAGGGTTTTAACTGAGTCATTAAGTGCACAGAATAAATCTTACCTACAAAAACTTGGACTCAGCAGCTTCAGTAACAGAAGGTTAGAGCAGGTATTATGGGATGGTTAGAGTGCTTTTCTTAGTATGAATAATGATGTCATTAATTTGAAGAATTTGAGCAGGAAGAGGCACAGGTGAATCAGTCAACAAGGAGTCGTTAATGACAAGCAGCAGTTATGTGCATTCAGAACTATTGCTGTAAGTATCAGAAATGCTAGCTACCAAGGGCAGTTTCCCAAATATGACCCTCCTAATGGAGCTGTCTTCGACACATGCTGTATACTGTGCCTTGTAAACATGTAAACATTGTTTGTTCCCTTCTCAACAGAGATGCTTGTGCTCCCTTTGGGGATTTGTGCTATCAGTCTTCTGCCTCAGGAAGGTCTACATCAGTCACCAGCTCATTAACATTACCACTTCATTTGACAGGTGGGATCTTTTTCTAGAATGCTTCTCAGTGATGCCTTTCTAGGGTAGCCCACAGTGAGGACATTAGCTGTTTTAACAGCTGGCACCACAGTGTTGATTAGCTCTTGCTCTGAAACTCTCTGTTTATATCTGTATGCATGGTTTTTATGTAGCTTTGATACAATTTGCATATTTTGAATATTTTTCTTTTTCTTTCAGTTTTAACTGTATTTGTCTGGGTCCCATTTTCCATTGTTGTGACAGAAGAACAAAAAGGTATTCCTTATTTTCAGCAACAGATTACAACACCTTTTTGTTTTTATTTATAGCATATAAAAGTGCTACTTTACATAGCTTAAGCAAAACTCGTACTGAAAAAACACAGCAGCATTACAAATGTACAAGTTACAATATTACAAAAAAATATAGAATTTCTGTGCTGGTAGCCCCTTAAAAAAGAAAAAAAAAAGTTCAAGTACTTTATGGAGCTCAGCGTTGATTATTTTACTTAGCAGTATACTTTAAAATATAAGCTGCCTCCAGCTTTCTTTAACTCATAGGTATTAAACATACTAACTTATTAAAAAGTTGAGTATAAGCAGCTGTAGTATCACTGCTCACCTCAGCACTAAAATGTGATGCTATCCAAGCATATTAAAAATGCATAGCTCCATATGGGTTAGTGGTAGCGTTGTATCCCTATGGAATACTCGGACAAAATCTATTGTGTATCATTTAATATGTCAGTAAAAGCCCTCTGAAGTGGCATGCAGATGACCAGTCTCAACAGCACACAGGCAGTAGAGGGGCAAGAAACTGTTACTGTAGCAACAGCAGTAGATATTCCTGACAGTACAGGCTTGAGAACTGAAATCAGAACTTGTTACCTACAGTTTGGTTAAATATATCTACTATATCTTTATCCTTTGCTGAATGTGTTGGGAATGCATTGTACCTATTCATTTGTTTGTTTGTTGGCTGGCTACATGAGCTTGTTCAGCCACAGTCCCTTTTGAGACACAGTATGTGCCACTGAAACAGCAACAATTTATTATATTACCTGTAGTATACAGGATAGCACAACAGAGGTTTAATCCTTCCAGTAAACCAACTTTAGAAATAGTAATATTGTTGCCTGATAGTTAATGAAAAACAGTTATACACAGACAACAGTAAGCAGTATCTTGCTCTGTGAATGTTTGTATTAAAACATGTAGATTTGTGCTACTGAATATGACACACATGATTTGCTACTTTCTTGTTGTCAAAAAGCTCTGTATTACCTTCTGTAAATAATCCCTGGGATTCATTAATGCCTACGCTAAGTGTATACTCTTCTGAGTGAACAGACAACACAAGCAGAATTCACACCTTCTTCCTCCTAATTTTAGTTTTCCTACCAATTTTCTTGCAGACTTAAATATCAAGGGGGATTCATAAAGGTTGCAACAAAGTGTAGACTACATGTACACTTAGTGTAATCTTTGTGAGTGACTAGAACGCACAAAAATGTGGTAGGGATGTTCTTGAATACAGATCATGTACACTTAGTGTAGTTGTTAATAAATGTGGCCACTAGGTAGGAAAACTGCATTATCAGAATTTTAACCCAGATGAAAAGTTATCCAAGCTGGATGTTTGCAGGTGCTGGGAGGTGTGAAAATCTGCTCAGGTTAGGTGTGAATGAATTAAATGGATATGCCAATGGAATGGTGGTAGAAATCATTCAACTGGCAAGCAAATGGTGCAGGAAGACGCATGTGGTGTGGAAACTACTTATTTGCATAAACTGGTATGTGCAGACAGTGACAGAATAAGTAAAATTGTACGTTTGCATATAATCCAAAAAAAATGCCTTGATGTGATTGAACTTGCAAAGCATAACAGATGATCACAGCAAAATCACATGTATTTTCCATGATGTGACAGGAGTGAGAAAAGAGAAATGCATACAGAGACAGAATTGTTAGTTTCTGTTATGGATTAAAAAATGTTTTCAAGCATACTGCTGAGCAATCTTTATGTGAGTGTGTGTGCCTGGAATTATGAAAAAAAAAAATCAACAAATAAAAACTAAAATACAGGAGAACAGTGGATGTCCAACATCCACTGTTCACGTTTATTTATTTATTTATTTGAATGTGTTTACCGGAGTAGAGCACTGATCAAGTCTGACCAATTTTAGTCTCAGATTGGAGTTCAGAACTAACAAGACATACAAAATAGACAAAAGAGTACAATAACACACAAATGACAGTAAAACACTACAATGGTAAAGTAATGCTTTGGATGTCTAGTAAATTTAATGTATTAATTTACAATTGAATAAAAGTTTCAAAACAATTTTAAACTTGTTTTGTTTTTTTTTTGCAAGGAGCAAGCCCCCTTGCACCTGCACCCCACCAGTTTTATACATTCCTACTATGAGATCTCCTCCATATCTCAGTGAAAAAAAAGAATACTCCCAGAGACAGCCATCTCAGACTTGGCATGTGTAAGTCTGCATTTTGGGTCATTCAGTCTTGCTGTTCTGGAACTCACAGTGACATGTCTCAGAATATCAGTTACCATTCCAGTAACCTTTAAGGGTTTCATCTATCTCATTGAGTTGAATATACTAAATAGAAAGAGACATGCATTTCTTTGGTAGGTGACACACGAAAATTCAGTTGTATTTCATTAAGGTATTACTAATGCCATCACAAAGTCACAGCCATAACACTAGAGCTAAAAAACTGTTGTATCTTTTGTTAGATGCCATACTGAATTGTGCTAATAGAATGGGAACACTGAACAGCAAAAATGCCAGGATTAAACTAAACAAAAATGTTATACAAGGTTTATCTAGTGCTGTAAACAGTTCATCTTCAGATATAGCAAGAGCTGCAGAGGTTGAAAGGTGTTCATATTTGTTCCAGGTGGATTGGAGCGCATGGACCAAGTCTGTAATTTCCATGCTATCAAGGCACATGTAGCAGATTTTTGTATTTGTGGAGATTTTACTTAGTAACCTAGTACTGGTTACTGTGCATTATTTTATCACAAGTTAAACACATTTTTGCATCCATAACAGAAAGAAACATTATTTAAACACTGATTTTATGCAATCTGGCATGCAGATGGAGATGAAACAATCTTTGTTTTATCTGCACATCCATTTGACAAATTGTGATGGATCAGTAGTTAAAGGAATTCCCAGTACAGGGAACATGGGCAAGATGGCAAACTGCTAATAGCACAAAGTCTTAGCTCTGCTTTATTTTCTTTTTTTTTTTCTGGCAGGATTTCATTAAACAAACTTAACAAAAATGTATTTTCTTATATATTTCGAGTCTTTTATACAAACTTGGACAACTATTTTAAAGAAAAATCAAGATTTTATGTTTTTTTCTTAGATTTTTTTTTTCCCTGTCAGAAGTTTTATTGACTGCTGTGACAGAATGAGCCACTCAAAAGTGAATTCTTAAGACAACTTGGTGAAAAGGAACTACAGTCTGTAATGGGCAGAATCCAGGAGCCGTCTGTTAAATTTGATAAAGTTGAGATCAAAATGGGCAATATAAAAGAAGATTCCAAGAAATAAACAGAAATATTAAAAGAGGTCATACAACAATCTGTTCAGATCTCAGCAATAGAAGATACATAGATAGCAGGATGGCAGAGAGTGAGAATCACACAGAATTCCTGTTAAAACAAAATGCTTTGCTTATGGAAAACTAGAGGACCTAGAAAGTAGATCTAATAGGAATAATTGGGTATATGGAATACCAGAAAAGGAGGAAGGCGACAATATGTTGCAGTTTTTAACTAACCGGATGCCTAAAATTCTAAATCTATCAGACGTTTTCTCTTTTGGTGTTGAGAGAGCCTATGAATATCTTTTGACTTCTTTGAAGAAAAATCCTCTGGTCCCCAGATCTATTATTCTAAAATTTCTCTCCAGCCAAGACAAATACTTGGTACAGAAGATTGCTTGGGCTAATTCTCGAATAAAAATAAATAACAACATTATCAAGTTTTACAGTGACTATACTGCATCTGTTATGACCAAAAGGAAAGCATGTATTCCATTCATAAAAGATTTAAAGAAGCTAAACATTAAAGCTCGACTACTTGTCCCAGCCAGAATTAAGGTCTTTTTACCAGAAGGTCAGAAAACCTTTAATTCTCTAGAAGATGCAGTGGACTTTTCTCAGAAAAAGAAACTTTTTGATGAATCAGAAAACATGGATTAGATTCTTGTCAGCTTAAAGAGACAAGTAGCAAGAAATAGTTGATCTTTGAAGGACAAAAATAGTGAAAAACTAAAGAAAAGTAATGTTATCATTTTCTATTTTGTTTAAATAGCTTTCTCACAGGTATTCAGTTTTGTCATCTATTAAAGTTCATCATCAAATACAAGGTAAAACAAACAACATTTTTTTTATACCTTATCAAAGTACCTTTTCTATAGTATCTGAAATAGTGTATATATATATATATATATATATATATAGTTCATAGTTCATAGTTTAGTACTAAGCTAACTGCCCTTGTGAGCCATTTTAAGCTTAACCAGTTATCCCTTGCGAGACTCAAACCCTGCACCTTGTGTTTGTAAGGCAAACACCTTAACCATTAGGCCACCCTCCCAACCCTAATGAGAATTATATATATGTGTATATATATATATATATATATATATATATATATATATATATATATATATATACATATATATATATCCTGCAGTGGTGGTGCTGCGGTAGCGTTGTCTCCTCACAGTACGACGTTGTCCTGTTCGAATCTCAGCTAGAGCGTCTTCTGTTTGGAGACATCCGTGAATGGGTGTACCTTCATTGAAGGTTGTGCGTCAGGGCCGGCAATTCGGCACGTAAAAATCTACTGCCAATCATTAGTGGACCGGAGTTCTGCTGTGGCGACCCCTAACCGGGAAAAGCCAAAAGACGCAACAACAACAACATATATATATATATATATATATATATATATATATATATATATATATATATATATATAAATATTATTAATATTATTTATAAGCCCATTTATTATTTTATTTTAATTCTCTGTTCTCTGTAACATTATTTTCAAACATATAGAGTAGTGTGTATGTGGTGGGGGTGTACTGACAGTATCTGAGATAGTGTGTATGTATATATTAATATTACTTATAGGTCTCTTTAATATTTTATTTAGATCCTCTCAAACATTATTTTCTAACACAGAGAGTAGTGCCTATGTGTGGGGGTATATTAACATGTTTAACTAATCCACTTAATTTATATATACTTTCTATACATAATTTCAAGTTATCTATTTTTTTTATTTTTGGTTATTCTTTCTGGTGAATATGGTTGTATGTGATAAACTTTATTTATGTGCAGTAGGTGTTGTGTTGCATGGTTTTGCCTGCATGAAAATCATTTATATGTAGTACTTCACTTTCTTTTAATAGGTTTAACGAGTATGGTGTTTGTTCATTACTTGAGCTCTTATTCAAAGAATTAGATATGCTATTGAAATTTGTATTCTTTGTATAAGTAAAGTGTAAATATAATATACTTGTGTAGTAGATCATCACACTATAGAGGAATATGTCATTTTTAGTAATGAAAATGCTTGTTTAAAACAATATTACTGGTTTTAATGTGTCATGAAAGAAGCTGAAAAAAGTAATATTACTTTAATAATAATGAATTTGATAGTAACTGCTATGCAGAATACTTTTGATAAACAAAGAAGTACCTATTACAGGAATTTCCTCTACAGTTTCTCTGGTTCTTTAACATATACTACCTGTTATAATGTACACACAAATATTTACACACTGTCAGACTGTATTTTCGATTATTCAGTCTAAAGATTTCAGGACTCGGCATTGTGAGCCCTGATATTTTAAAAGGTTACTTTCCTTAACTGATCCATTATTGTGACTAACCTAATATATTGTTTCATATCCACATTTCATATATGCAAGTACAAACCATTAACGACTTTGCTAGCTATGACTTTCTGACATTTTCTAACTTTTGTGTTTTTCAAGGGCTATCTGGTATTTTCTACCTGGGATCCCTCGGAATACAGATTCTTCACATGAATAGATAGGTTCATTAAATAAGATCTAATATGTAAAATACCTGAGCTGCTGCTTGCAGCAGACAGTGGCACACCTAAAAGTTAAATCTCATAAAAAATATATAACAAACACATAAATCATGGGTGAGCCACAGATAATGGAAGAACTGAGATATAACACAAAGAGGTAGTTAAGCATCAAGACTGTTGGTGGAATACAGAATACTTACAAATGCATAGCATGAATGAAGCTGATAGCATAGTAAACAGAGAATGACATGTGCCATACATAACATCTGACAGTGTATTAAAATGTTGTTATAGAGAGCTCTTAATCATCTGAAAGTTGGTAAGATATCGATTAAGCATCTGTACGTAAGTAAATTATGCTACTTTGCAAGTCTATATACATAAGAACATCCACATGCAAAGATACACTCAAACTGAAATACATATTTGTGTATTCATAAGGACTGAATCTACAGATGTATTTACACAAGGTATAACAAACTGCCTGCAAAAGCTAAATACCCCCCATAACCTTTTGGTTTTACTTCAGTATACAGTTGTCCTAATGCTTTCTTTGAAATGCAGTTGTGAAATCTAACACCTGACGTGATGCCCAAAAGAGCTGTGCAATACAACAAAACTGTAAGGTTAAACACAGGGAACACTTCATTACTAAATGCAAACGAAAACATGCATGCAGGAAGCTAGTTTATCTTATATGGGATAACATATGGTTCACACCTCTGCACACTGGTTGCAATAAAATTATTTTTTATACAGAATGATTTTTACAGACTTTTGAAAACTATTAACAGTGATTGCAAACTTGCTTTGAGAGAAATATATTTATTTGACTTCTATATAGATATTAATTTGCATATAATAGCATTTAGATACAGTACTGTACTTATAGTTATAAAATAAGCTGTTGCTTTATGTGCTATATGAAGCAGTTTAGAGGTGAAGATGCTTAAAACATCTCAATCTGCTCAACATCTGTTGCCATAATTACTGAGAGTTACTTCGCTATTTGTTGGAAAATTATATTAGTAAGCAGATTTAACTCTTCAAAATGTTCTGCATTTGTTAGTGAAATATGTAATTTTACTTTATACTAAACTGATGTTTAAATCATTTCGAGTATTTTTCATCTCCCAGTGGTATGAGGAATACAAAAACTTGAGCCACACATTTCAGAATATGGCAATAAAAAGTACTATAAGCAAATATGTAAGTACATGATACTTAAAATATAATCATAGAAAACGCTTCCTGTACAGAAGTTAGATGTTAAGTGTATATTCCAAGTGCTGGAGGTATTGACAGTCACATAAATATATTCATAATACAAACATTCACTTAAAAGCACTCACTCATTTGTATATTTACCCTCATGCATAGATACATAGAACATATTCACTCTGTTAACTTTCAATATACATATCAAGCATCTACTCATCATTTGCAAACACATATACACAGTTATATGTATGCACATCCATTTAAATATATTATGCATATATAAGTACATACAGTATACACAAGTGTATGATTTTTAATTGTAGCACCTTTTAATTATACTTCCGTATTCTGGTTCTTTCACATTTTCAACTGTGTTATTAAATGAGTCTTAAAAGTTTTATGATAGGTGATCTTGATATGTATTGGTGTTATGATGTGTGTAGGTTAATGTGTTGTAGGTGTCAGTTTTATTTATTTCCTCCATATGAATGGTTAAATGCTAGGCTATGTATAGTATTTTCTATAGTTGAGTTGATTAGAAGAAATGACTGTATAAAATGTCTTAATCAAGTAGAGAAATGTTAAATGCATTATTTCTGGGATATTTTTTATATATTCAGAAATGCATAATATCATTCTTTACTACTAACATTCCAACTTTTTATTTCTGTGATCTTAAATATTAATTTTTCTTAAATTAATACTTTGCATTGTTTTTCCTTTTAACATGACTTGAGTGTGCTCTAAATAGTTATAATGAATAATATTGCTTTAAATTAAAAACAGTAGCAACTGTTTAGCGTGGTGATATTGGGGTGGGTTGGTTGGTGTGTGCTTTGTATGATTACGCATAATGTACATATACGGATGGTGCAGTGGTTAATGTTATCCCCTCACAGCAAGAGGTTCTCCAGTTTGATTCTCGGCTGGGGTGCCTTCTGTGTGGAGTCTGCATGTCCTCCCTTTGTCAGTATGGGTTTCCTCTGGGTGCTGCGGTTTCCATCTACATTACAAAGACATGAGTCTGGAGCGTTTCTTCCCAGTCCTCCACTGAAAATTATTCCTGGTCAACAAATGAGAAATAAATATTGTCAAATCAGGGAATTTTTGTTCCATGATGGGAGGTTGAATGTATATAAGTTTGAAATTAATTTTTTTTAATCTGGCCATAACAGCAATTATTAGCACTTGATTATTATAGTTTAAGTTAAATCATCTTAAATCAGTGCATTTACATGTTCGTATGAATTTCAACATATAATTGTCTGTCATTAAACATCAGTCGACATATTAATACATTGAAGAGGAGTAGCTTAGACAAATATTGAAAGCTGCATAAAACTTCACATAATTTTCTTACAAGAAACACTTTTGTTATCTGAAGATGTAGATAGATTGATGTTAAGAGATTATTCAACTTGTGTGAGTTCTCATTTTAAATAAAAAATGAGAGGCACTCATATTTTTGTGAGAAATTCATTACCTATGCCTAAAATATTAAATACCCCTTCAGGTAAAAATGGCATGTTGGGTTTAGCAGTAGTAGAAATTGACAAAAAAAACTTATACTTTTGTGAATTCTTACTGGATACCTGAAATTGGAGCCAAAGTTACTAAGAAATATTTGGATATTATTACCTTATATAAAAAAGGTGAACTGATTATTGCAGATTTTAACTGTATTATTTCTAGTAAAGACACAACTACTGATATGGTTCCTAAACTATCCTCAGTAGTTAAACACTTAGATCATTTTATTAATTCTCAACATATGAGAGATACTTATGATATTAAATCAACTAACTCTCTTTACACATTATTCTTATTGATGTGCACCCACACACTAAAGTTTTTACTTTTAGTAGTTTGTTTACTAAAACTGAAGATGTATTGATAATGCAAGCAGACAATCCAAAAGGAAAAACCACTTTAATGACAAAACACAGCAGAGCTTTCGGACATAATCCTTCTTCAATACTACAAACTTATAAAATTTCTTTCATCTTATATACAGGCCCAAAGTAGTCATGTGGTTAGCAGCCCAAAAATCACATGACCATAAGTATCACTCAATAAGGCAAAGTTAAAACAACACAGATAGCAATGATTCTATAGTACATAACAAAAAAAAAAAAAAAATTTTAAATAATTTAAAATTCAGCTTGCTAATATGATTAATAATCAAAGTTACACATAAAATTCATATTATAAAATTCATATTGTAGAAACAATATACATAATTATAAATTCAATCTACTGAGCTTAACCAAAATTGGTTTAAGGCTCAGCATACTGTTCAAGCCAGGGGAACGGTCACCAGCAAACCTTAAAATCCACTCATATTCTTTAATTTCTAAGAAGTTATTTATATCACCACCTCTTGGGAGGGAAAACAATGTCAATAACCCTGAATTTAAAAACATGATCTTGTCCACAATCTAACATATGCTTATATAAAGCATTTGTTTCACACATCTTCTAATTTCAGACTTATGCTCTGTAATCCTCTCTTTCAACCTACAGTGGTTTTGCCTGCATAAAAGATTTGCATAACACACAGGTAGCCAAATACACTATATGTGTTGTGTGACAAGTAGCTGAAACATAAAATTTAAAAGTTTTCCCTGTTACTGGATGAACAAAAAGGTCACTCCCTGTGTCAAAAATATATCCACAGCATGAACAATTGTGGCATTTACATGTACCATACTTAGAGGAAAGCGTTTTCACAATGTTGGTAGAAAAATCCTTATAACATAAGGAATTTTTAAAGTTCTCATGTTCCTATAGGCAAATAAAGGTCTATCACCCAATAAGGCCTTTAGTTCATTTGAAGCCATTAGTATCAACCAGTTCTTAAATATTATTTGCTTTATGGATGGTGTTGTAAGACTATATGCAGTTACATATCTACTCACGTCCATACGCACATTCGTACTATTCATAGGTAAGGCATCTGACTCCAGTGGGTCAGATAGGAAGGTAGGAGCAAACTTAGTCTTCCTCTCCTGCATCACCTTATCTTTCTCCACAGAGAGTAGGACATTATCATATCCACTAGCAGAAAAATCCGCTAACATATCCTTTAATTGTAACTCAAAACAGCAGTCATCAGTGTTAAGCCTACTCAACCTTCCTAACTGGGACCTCACAATACCTTTAAAGATGTGTGGTGCATGCATGCTATGAAAGTGGGTGTATCTAGCAGCACACACATCCTTTCTATGTGACTTAGTATTCATATGTCCATCCTTAAATATAACTTCTACATCCAAAAACACAATTTCAGTCTTGGAACAGCTCATTTTAAACTTTAGAAAGGAAGAAGCTCTATTCAAATAGTCCAAAAACATATTCAATATATCCAAGCTGCCCTTCCAAAGTAGGAAACAATCGTCTACAAAACGTTGGAAGAATCTAATATGTTGTCTATAAGGGTTTAGATCACTCAAAATATGCTTACTTTCCCACTGGTAGAGCACTAGGTTAGCATAGGTGTTGGCTATGGAAGTACCCATAGCCACACCAGTGAGCTGAAGGTATGTGAGTTCATTAAAGAGGAAAACATTATTCTTTAAAACCACATCTAGAAGGCTACACTATAGGCTATAAATAACTTCTTAGAAATTAAAGAATATGAGTGGATTTTAAGGTTTGCTGGTGACCGTTCCCCTGGCTTGAACAGTATGCTGAGCCTTAAACCAATTTTGGTTAAGCTCAGTAGATTGAATTTATAATTATGTATATTGTTTCTACAATATGAATTTTATAATATGAATTTTATGTGTAACTTTGATTATTAATCATATTAGCAAGCTGAATTTTAAATTATTTAAATATTTTTTTTTTTTTTTTTGTTATGTTCTATAGAATCATTGCTATCTGTGTTGTTTTAACTTTGCCTTATTGAGTGATACTTATGGTCATGTGATTTTTGGGCTGCTAACCACATGACTACTTTGGGCCTGTATATAAGATGAAAGAAATTTTATAAGTTTGTAGTATTGAAGAAGGATTATGTCCGAAAGCTCTGCTGTGTTTTGTCATTAAAGTGGTTTTTCCTTTTGGATTGTCTGCTTGCAGTACTTTGGCACTTTTGAGATGTATTGATAATGTCATGTCCTTTATGTGACCACAATGCTTTTACATTTACATTAACGTTAAAGTCAAGTAATTTGATTTACTATCAGAGAATCCCTGCTTATATAGAAAATTAGGAATGGTGTCTAAAAGAAATAGATCAATACATTGAAATTAATAATAGAGACGTTTCAGAAGTAATTCTCTTGGATTCTTTAAAAGCTTAGCTGTATGGAATAATTAAAAATAGGTACTTATGTAAAAAAACAGTGGGATAAAGAGTTGATGTCTTTGCAGCCTAATATAGATAAATTGAAATCCAATTTAATACCTTATGACAGATCGGTAAAAGCTGAGTTGAAATATTTAAATTACAAATATTTTGATGTACTTCAACATATAATATCAATAAATCTGGGAAAATGAAAATTACAAACTTAGTCAATAAACCAAAAAACACCGAGTGGCTCTTAGATCTAAGAAAAAAATAAACATTAATCATATGAAAGAAGTAATTTCCAAACAAGGTGATAAAAATAAAAAGTGATTGATTTAAAAGACATACTAGAATGCTTTAGAAAATATTATGAAGAAATTAATAACAGAGACAGGCTTAGAAATCAGTAATGGAACTGATGACTTTTTGAAAGACAATATAAGGTTTAAATTAACCAAAGAACAAAGATCCAAAATTGATAAGTCATTATGTTTTCACTGAGTTAAAAGATCACAATAATAATCTTAAACCAAAAAAAACCCTGGTATTGATGGAATAATCCCAGAATGATGCAAATTATTCCCAGAGAATATTTTAAATATCCTATTAAAAGTTGTTGAACAAGTTAAACATATGTCAACCATCCCCCGATCCTGGAAATATTCCCTGATATCTCATATCTTGAAACCAAATAAAGATTCTAAATTATGTTTTTCTTACAATCCTATTTAATTATTAAAAGTTGATTATAAAATATTTATCTATTCTTGCAAAAAGCTCGAACCTTATCCCATGATTAATAAATGATCAGACTGGTTTTATACTGCATAGAAAAGTTCAGGATAACATAATTAGGCTTGATACTTTAATAGATCTGGCTAATAAAAACAAACAAAAAAGAACTAACTGTAATAAGTCTAGATATGAATACGGTTTTTGATTCTGTTAGTTGGAATTATTTGTTTAAAGTACTTAATATGACTGTTCCCTAGATTTTATAAATCTTATAACTAATTTATGTATTAACTCATTCGCTTTTTTTAAAATTAGCTCTTTTCTAAAAAGTTCTTGGAAAATATTAAAAGGTAAAAAAACAGGGATGTCCCTTATCACCTCTATTATTTGCTCTAGCAGATGAACCTTTCATAAACTTTATTAGATCTTATAGCAGAATTCAGGGATTCCCAATAGATGAAAGTTATTCCTGTAAAATTCAGTTATTTGCAGATGACATTTTAATATAACGTGGTGATGTTGAAGCTTCAATAGAAAATGTAACTAAGTCTATTAATTACTATGAACAAGTGTCAGGTTTAGTGTTTAACCATGATAAAACAAAAACTTATTAATAAAAAAGTTAATAATTATTTAAGAAACTTTTAGAATTTTGTTTGGGACAATTCACACAATTATCTTGGAACTACAAGTCTACTGTAAAAAACTCAATAGCAGTATATTATAGTAATTTAATAGTAAGTGTTACTAAAATAATTATTAATTGGAGGATTTTTTTTACAATGGAAGATTAATTTACTCTAATTAAACTGATAATCCTACCAAGAATAAATACATTTCTATCTACAATCACTGATTATTCTCCCTCCTAAAAAATCTTTAAGAAATTAAATTCTACTCCTCTTAATTTTCTCTAGTTCCCCAATAAACCAAGAATATCCTTTGGTTGGCATGTTAAAAGTTGGCAAGAAGTTGGATTAGGTTTTCCAAATGTTAGATTATATGGCAAATCCATAATTCTCAATTTAATATCTCTGTGGCTAAATTCCACTTACCAATCCACGTGGAAATCCATTCATGAAAGATTAATAAATAATAACAGCTATGTTGTA
Source organism: Protopterus annectens (assembly GCF_019279795.1). Lineage (NCBI taxonomy): Eukaryota > Metazoa > Chordata > Ceratodontiformes > Protopteridae > Protopterus > Protopterus annectens. The sequence continues at coordinate 625,012,608 of NC_056735.1, read as the reverse complement.
GAATCTTTCTGTAAATTTAAAATTAATACATTTTACTGGATCTTGAAATACTTATGTTTAATTGAAAATAAAAATACTGTTCCTCTCCATTTGCTGATTACATCCTTATACATTTTAAAAGATTCATGAATTTTAATTATATAATCAAAGATGTATTGTTTTTATTGTTCCCTGTATGAAATACTGTGGATTGTTTGGGAACTTTTAATCTAAACAAAATGCTAGACCTTAGAGGTGCAGATTTAATCTTTTGGCATCAATTCTTCATCAGAAATAAATCACACAATACAGATTATCTTCTTGCAAGACATTGTTTAGAAAATAATAATTGGTAGACTATACAATCTTGTAAAATAATATGTTGTTGATAAAATCAAAATCTCCATGAATTTTCAAACAAAACTTATTACAAAGATATTTGAGTTTTTTTTTCAGAATCAATAGTAACTCAAATAAGAATAAATCATATATATCAATAATTTATAAAATAATAAGAGAAGAGTTCATTTCCACAGATCCATTATTTTGGAATTACTCAACTAAGATTAATGAAAAGGTCTTTTCTCATGAAGATAAATGCTTGATTCTTAAATCTCTGAGAAAATCTACTACTTCTCTTTATTGAAAAATATATACATGGAGATTTCGTCAGAGAGCTTTTTAATTCCACATAAAATGGCTTTAATATATAACTATGGGAAAATTAATTGTTGGAGGTGTAAAGAAGTCTCTAACACAGATTGGTTTCATATGATATTGGACTGTAAAATAGAAACTCCTTTTTGAGTTGAGTGTAGAAATTTTGCCCAAGCTTTGTGGACAGATAATTGTATCATTTCTAACTCCTTAATCTTATTTAATGCTCCAGTTCTGGATTCTGTTCCTAGGGTGCAAGTGCCTCTCCTTTGGTCCATTTTTGCTATAGCAAGAAAAATACACATAAAGAATTGGAAATGTAAAACCACTCTTCAGTTCACTGAATTCATTAATTTAGCAAAAAATGTCTGTAAAAAAGAATTGTCAGTATTACTTACCGGTTTAGATTTTGGTCAAAATTAAGTGATTTACTTGATAAATTTTAATAATCCACCGTGGTGGTGCTGCAGTAGCATTGTCATCTCACAGTAAACGATGACCGGTTCGACTCTCAACTAGAGCGTCTTCTGTGTGGAGACATGCGTGAATGTGGGTACCTTCATTGAAGGTTGTGCGTTAGGGCTGGCAACTCAGCATGTAAAAATCAACTGCCAATCATTAGCAGACCGGAGTTCTGCTGTGGCGACACCTAACCGGGAAAAACCAAAAGACACAACAACAACTTGATAAATTTTAATGATTTAGTTTTCTATATTTGATGTTGTTGTTGACATCTGTAAATAGTCATGTTTTTTGTTCTATTTAACTTTAAATAATTTTGTACCATCTGTGTTTTAAAATGAATAAAAAGTTGTTTAAAAAAGGAATTCCCCGTAGAAAGTGATACCTTGATAATATCTTAATGAGAAGCAAATGTAATCATGTAAAGAGAGGCCAATGGAGACTAAAAATATAGGGTTTGAGTTAATAAACACAAATATGAAGTCTTCAAACAGGAAATTTTCTTTTGTGGGTATTTGATAACGTTCACACAAGCTGCAAGAAAGATGGAGGCTATGCTATTATGCCTAAACCTCAGAATGTTTAACAGCTGAAATCATAACCAGACCTTGTCATTCACTACCATAAGTTACAACTTAACTTCATTAGTACTATATCCATTGTATATATGTCATTACCAAATGGGTATACCAGAAAAATGCATGGAGACGTGTCAGTGGAACTTTTTGGCAACCAAAAAACATGGTCTGGAGCATTTCTCCCCGGGCCTCCACTGAAAACAGGATCTGTGGAACCTAGTCGGACATTCCTGGTCAACAAATGTTAAATAAATAAAATTTAAAAAAAAATAAATAAATGGTAACATTCCATAAGGTTCCGGCCATTTTCATGGCACAACAGGATAAAATCCTGACAGTAGCACAAATGATCTAACTTCATTTAGTGGTTCAGATGCCTGTAGGAGCTGAATAAGGAGGATAAGCATTATAGGCTGCTGCCCTACTCTAGGGGGCTGTGGGCTACCACACAGGTGACACCTAATGAGAGCACTAGTTGTTCACTTAATGGAGTTTGAGCCTGCCAACCTCAGACTGTGACTAGTGCCATTTCAGTATGTAGGCAGGGGGAATTTGGCATGCAGAGGCACATTTCTGTTTGGGAGACAGAGACTGCAGAGCCAAGAGGGGCTTTGGAGTGTTCCCAAAGAGAGAGAGAGAGAGAGATGGTAGACTACAACTGATCGTGGCCAGCTTCTGCCAAAAGATTCTCACCAGGAAAAAGAAGGCCGATCAGGATTCCTAGGCAGGAATGAATCAGCCATAGGACTATTGGGCCAGCCAGATTCAGGTAGAGGACTTACTGGACAGGGTCCTGGGAAAGCAAAATAAATCCCATAAAGAGCTTACATACTTTAACCCTTCCTTTCCACAGATTATCATGCAGTGGGTTGCCGTATGGAGTAGGCACTGCTTTGATGTACAAATTTCCACAATTTCCCAGATTGCACTGAGAGATGCTCTATATTTGCTTTGTAATAGCTAATGGCAAATGAATGTAATTATACCCTTATTCTGGTCTGATGCAAAGACATTTATCCAGTGTCGTCATGGAAAATGTGTCACATTGATAACAGAACACCACTCTTCTGTATTCATTTTTAATACTAAAAATCCATGTAACAGTAATACTGATGACCCCAGCATACATGTAAAGTTTTAACTGCATGAAACACACCATCAAGACTTCAGCTTGAAATCACATGCTTGCATACACACACACACACACACACACACACACACACACACACACACACACACACACACACACACACACACACACACACACGCACACACACACACACACACACACAGACACTTTTGCCCCTTTTTTTCCCAGGGGCAAGTCCTCTGCACTCTCCAAATGGTAGGACTTCATCCCTCCACACACCTTATATATACTAACTCCACAGTGGTATAGCCACAGACAGGAGAGAAAAGCTGACATAAATTAAGTCACTGCTGGGTACAAACAAAAACTGTAATAGCAGTGATTTCCTAAAGGGAACAGCTGGAGGGGAGTTCTGCATCAGAGAATTTTACTCATCAGTTTGAAATGTCATTTGTAGGGGAAATGAATGTAGGAAACTTCCAGAAAATATCAACGAGCCATATTGTGTGGAGTCCAGGTGACATTTCTTTTTGTCTTCCTTGCCAGAGTGTACAAAACTTTATAGGAATGGGTTTTAAGAATTGTGAGAATGAAGTCCATCGCTTGAACTTTTGCATGGTAGCCAGGTTCTGTTAAGCAAATTAAGGATTTAGCAAGAAGTTTTAGTAGGTACAGTAAGGTCCAAAATGAATTTGTATGTCTGTACCGATTTTGCAGAATAATTCATGGACTCTGTCTCTAATTCCCACAGATGCAAAGATTAACAAATGACCAGAAGTTGTTTGCTTGCAGTAAACCACTACTGATAAGACAGCTTCATTGTTCAAGACAATGTTCACAAGAAATGGTTTAACAGAGCAGATTTATAATGATCCAGCAGCAAAGTTGTTTGACAACATAAGCAGTGCCCCTTATTGGTTAAAAAAGAAAAGAAACACACAAAAAGATCTTCAAGTTGTGTGATCCTCACTTTGTGTACATTTACGGATGATACCTTTCACTCAGCAATTGCCTGCATCTCAGCCTGCTATCAGCTAGCATAGCTGTAGCAAGCAGTTATGTATTCTTTGACTATTATCTATACATTGTAGCCCTTTACTACAGTTTCACGTGGAAGTTTTGTTAAAAACTGTAGCAAAGGTCTACAGTAGTTCTTTGTTTAATTTTTTTCTTATAATGACTGCCATTTAAGCAGCTTTGAAATCACCACTGCTTAAATGATTACCATCTCTGATTTTAGGGGGACAATCAGCACATCCTCTACAATTACGAACATGCTCCATAACAGCTTGCACCTGGGATGTCCATCACCTTTGCTTCACCCTAACTATGACTTTCCTCAAACCTTCACTAAATAAAATGACATTAATCATTCACATCTGCTCTCCAGCGTCCTTCTTTAAATGGGTTAGCAGAAACATTCATTCAGATATAAAAGCCGTAGGTCACCATAATAAACCATTTCAGTTCATGTTAAACAATTTATTTTTTGCATATCAAAACTCAACATATACATCCATAAAGGCAACAACATCAAAGCTAGTCATAAATCAGCATTTAAAGTAAGGCCTGATGTTCAGAGCACAAAACAAGCAATTGAGACACCAAAATGAGAACTAGTGGATAGCCTGAGTGCTAGCACATAAATGTAGAACTGAGGCTTCTGAGCTTCCAATAAACTTAAGTTGCCTGTTTTTTGCTTATTTATACTATTTACTGCACTTTTTTATTGTCTGCCTCCTACTTTTAAACTGTATTTGTTTATTGTGTACTAAACTACAGTGTTATACTGCAATTGCCTGCTACACTGTGCCTGTAAAATGCAAAAAAGTATCTTGCTACCCAAAGTTTCAAACTAAGAAATTGTAGAGAATCCAAGGTAAAAACACAAGGCAGGACCACCAGGCTCAAAAATTCTGTTAGATTTATTGTGTAGTCAACGGATAAGCGCTTTCACATGTAGAACATGCTTCATCAGATCTCAGAAAAACAAACATTCAGCTTGATTTAAACAAATTTGAAATAATACTAACCAATCCAGTTACAGCAGAGAAAATCAATTAATTAACCCATTCAGCAGTAAAGCACATGCTGACTAAAGATAAAATGCATTCCATGCCAAACAAAAACGATAAAAACAATGTTGTTGTTTTTCGGCTTTTCCCCGGTTATGGGTCACCACAGCGGAACTCCGGTCTGCTAATGATTGGCAGTAGATTTTCACAAATGCCGAGGTGCCAGCTCAACATTCAACCTTCAATGAAGGCACGCCCATTTACGCATGTCTTTTGAACACCCACCCAACCGCGGGGAGGACCTGCAGACTCCACACAGAAGGCACTCCCCGCACTCCAGCCGAGAATCGAACGGGAGAACTTCTTGCTGTGAAGCAACAATATTACGACTGCACCACCTCAGAAAAAAACGATAAAAACAATGTGCCTGTAAAATCAAATTTTCTTATTTTCACTGTTTAGCCAGCTTTGTATTGTTTCCACTGTTTCTTAAGTATTTGAACAGTAAAAAACAAAGCAGGAGGTAGCAGCCACTGCTATGTAGAATAACAGCTTTATTAGTAAAAGAGGTGAGCGCTTTCTTGGCACCAGCTACTTCATCAGACTGATGAAGTGGCTGGTGCCACGAAAGCGCTCACCTCTTTTACTAATAAAGCTGTTATTCTACATAGCCATGGCTGCTACCTCCTGCTTTGTTTTTTACTGTTCATTTTATTGTTGTTGGAGGTAACTCTTGCCAGCACCGTTTGGTTTTTACTGCGGATTCTTAAGTATTTACTGGTATTTGTTCACTGTTTTAAAGCTATCTGTTCTGCCTGCTCTGGTTTCCCCACCAAGCAGTATTTAATTAACTGATCTGTTAACTTTTTAAATCATTCTTTAGAGCGTCTTGGCTGATTTTCTGCTATTTTAAACATTTTTCAGTGTCTCACTGCTGTTTTTCTGATGTGTTAAATATTCTCTAGTATTTATTTTATTTTATTTATTTATTTATTTAACATTTGTTTACCAGAAAAGCCAATTGGGTCAGGAGCCCATTTTCAGTGGAGGCCCGAGAAGAAAAGCTCCAAATGATGCATGAAAGTTAAGACAATTTACATGAACAAGATAAAAAACATGTATTAAACGCACAAATTAATAATAATTGAATACTAAAAAAGTACACAGAGGTAGCTACAATAATAAATACAAAATAAGATCAGAGAGGTAGATACAATAATAAAACATGTACTAAGTTAAAGAAAAGTGGTAGATTGCAAACTCTTTTTTTTATATATATATATATATATATATATATATATATATATATATATACATCCAGTGGGAGTAAGGTAAAGAATGAGGATCAGAACATTAGATGCAAGTAGATGCTTAGAAGGATGGGAAAGTTAAGGGTGTAGAAATATGGATCATCTGTTAGTCCAATATGCTAGTGGTCAGTAGATGAAATTCCTGTTTTAGGGATAGAAAGGGAAGCCCCTAGAGTGTAGATGGAGTTCACCTGTTAAGGAAAGAGCAGGGGCAGGTCTGATGACATAGAAAATGTTTTTTTAGGGTGGGTTTGTAGTTGTTAAAGCTCTCAATGGTAGCAATGTCTGTTGGCAGAGAGTTCCAGAGCTTGGTGGTGGCATGAGAGTATAGGCAGTGTCCAGCTCTTTTGCTTGGAATGTAGATGGTTAGGAATTGTTTGTTTTCAGACTGGAGGGCTTTTGTAAGTATGTAGGGTTTTAGGACAGATTTGAGGGCTGGGCAGCTATCAGGTGTATATAACATCTGATGTGCAGAAGACATCTGTGCTAGGTTTAAGTGTTGTGTGAGTTCAAGCCAATTTAGTTTTTTCAGCGCTAGGGAGTGGTGGGAAGGGTAAGGGTAACCTATGGCGAATTTGGCAGTTTTATGGTAGCAGGATTGAAGCTTCTTTTTAAAAGATTTTAAGTTGGTGTGTAAAGAGGCTTCATATAGGAGTGAGGGAAGCAAATAGATGTTGGTGATGTTTTTTCTGGCGGATCCAAGAAAGTTTTTTGTCTGTAGAGTATTCCTAGTTTGATGTGTGTGTTTTTTTTAATGCTATTGCAGATGTGGTGTTCAAACATTTATCATCTATGGTTACACCTAGAAGCTTAGCTGTGGGAACTGCTTCAATTTCTGTGTTATCCTTTGAGAATATTTTAAAGTCATAGGAAATTGGTTTTGTCGATAAAAACAGGAGTTTTTTTTTTAGGATTTAAAAGTAGCTGGGCTTCTCTCAGCCATATCTCTATTAAGGTGAAGATGGCCTGGGTGAGTTGCTGGAGTTGTATGTTACTGGAGGAGGAAATTATGGCAGTGTCATCTGTGTATTGGATAATGGAGCCAAGAGGTGCTGAGGTGCGAAGGTTTTTACTGAAAACATTGAAGAGTAAGGGTCCAAGTATGGACCCTTGTGGTACCCCAGTTATGTTGGTTTGATATTGGGATAATTTATTTTGCCATTTGACACACTGTTGACAGTTGGATAGGTAGCTTGCAAACCATTGGAGGGATGGTGGGTTGCAGCCTATAATGGATAGCTGATGAAGACGTTTGTTGTGGGATACGGTGTCAAATGACTTTGATAGGTCTAGCAGTAAGACATAAGTGATATTACCAGAGTCAATGGATTGGGGCACAGTGTCCATGAAGGAGATTAGGGCAGTGGTGGTGCTGTGTTGTGGGCAAAATCCATGTTGGGTAGGGGTAGTTAGTTTGTTTTGGATGAGGTGGTACAGCAGTTGCTTATGTATGCATTTTTCCAGGAGTTTGGAAAGAGGAGAGAGGATGGAGATTGGTTGCTAATTAGATAATTCAGTGGAATTACTGCCTTTATGTAAAGGGGTGATGATAGACTTTTAATAGAGGTTAGGGACAATGGACTGTGCTGCACAGCAATTTATAAGGATAACCAAGTAGGAAAGGAAGGTAAACCAAAATGAAGTAACAAAAAAAAACATGAAAAAACACAAAAACTAAAAACACAAAGCGAGAGTTTTAAAAAAGGTCCAACAAAAGTCCCACAATACTCCAGACAAAAAAGCAGTGTAAAAACAATCCATCAACGTTTAGTCTATCCTTCTTCAGCATGAAATGCAAATCACTTAAACCCAGAAACCTGGTGTTTAAATACAAATAAGAAGATGCTCACAACCAATGAATTTTAACAATTAAAAGTTAATTAATTATTAATTAACCACCACCTAAATGATGATTCAAAAACAATGTTGTTCACAAAAATAAAACACAAATGTTGAAATAAATACACTGGTTGTAAAAGTTAAAACAATTAAAAATAGTTTGAAAAATAGATCTGCTTAGTGTCCTTGAATTAAATACATTTTGTAGAAAAAGTTTAAAAACTTGATGAGAGCATGCATATAAAATATATGATAAAGTATATAAAAGTACTGTAATTAGAATCACTACTCCCCTCTGGTGGTAGGAGATGATCGTTGAAGTATGTGAATGTTTTTCAAGCAAAAAAACTGTATGTAAAAATGAATTGATATCATACCCTTCATAATTTTGCTGCTCTTAGTTTCAATACCCGAGTTAAGGAAATCATGTCATTTATTCCAGGATATTTATTAGATTCTAATGTTATTTGCCAATATAACTCTCTGTATTCTAATACTGTTTCTCTGGGGTCTTTGGGACCACCTCAACCACAAAAATTCAAAACTAGCATCCTTACAAGTTAAAGTGTGTTTGTACAGAGAGTTATTGGCACATAATGTTCTGATGTCGTGAGTGTGTAGTAAATTCTTTGTTTGATTCTTTTCCAACATAAAAGGCAGTACAATTTTAATTATTCCATTTGTGTTACAGTTAACAAAGGATTTACAAGTCTGGGTTTTCTTTCTAGCAGCTATATAGCAGCTATTTCCTGTCTTTAAATATGCACAGTATTTAAAAACTCCTGTTTTATTCTTAGTGTTCTTGTTAACACTGTCTCTGTTACCTCTCTCTAAAATTCCTTTTATGTTATTGCCCTTTTGTAAATGAATTTGATTTCATTGTCGAAAATATACCCAAGGTCAGAAACTTGAGAAAAGTTCCACCATTCATTTTCAAAAATTTTCTCACAACACTAGATTGTCCATCATAAGTAATGGTAAGACCTGACATAAAACAGTCTTCTATAGATGGTTCTGAACTTGTAGCTGGTGTTGACTTGTCAGTTTCTCCAAGTATAGGTGCAAATCTAGTTTTTCTCCCTACAAGAACTTCTTCCTTTATACCATTAAATAATACCTTTGGATAGCCTCTCTCACTAAACATCCTGCACAAAAGGTCACATTCTTTGTTGAAAACTTCATCATCCGAAGTCATTCTGCTTATTCTGACAAATTGTCCTTTTAAAACACTTTTTTTGTAATGAAACGGATGGGAACTGGTAAAATGTAAATAAGTGTTTGAAAATGTCTTTTTTCTGTGTACCTTAGAGGTTTATAAGGATACTCACAGGATATGCTATGGCTTTTGCAGCAAGTTTTAAGTATTCAGGGGGGAGGTTGTCAGAGGAGAGGGAGCATGGATGTTCATCGTGCATACAGCTGCAGTCATAACAGATGGGTTTTCCTGCCGTCAGGCGGGTCCTTGGTCGGCCGAATTCCAAAGTCTAGGTCCGGCGTTGGTTGTCATCGCTTCTTCCCTGACGTCAGTGTGACATGGGTATAAAAGAACCAGCCAACGCCATTTTCTTCAGTCTTTCTTGCCGCGCGGTGCCCGAAGCAGAAGCAGTTCGCAAGTGCTGGTCGGCCAGCTCCTGAGATTATGAATATCTGCAACCGAAGTCTTCTTGAAAGCTAAGTACCCCATTGGGGAAACTTTTCTTGCCTCAGACCGATGTCAGACAAAGTTAATAATTGTATTTCATGTGGGAAGCAAATACCGCATAAGGATTTTCATTCCCTCTGCATTCCTTGCTTAGGCCCAGACCACGACGTCTCAGCCTGTCGATTTTGTGCTACATTCAAAAAAAGCACCATTAAGCATCGGGCGGAGTTCGCCCAGCACTTTTTTGGCAAAAAATTTAACTACATAATGTCGTCGGATACTCCGACTCCAGTTTTGACTAAAACACGCAAAGATAAGGACCGACACATGAGGTCCACGGCCTCTACCGACACCACGCCAAAGCCGACTACAGATGGTCCAGTTCTCAGCGAGGCGCCTACGCAGCCCCTGACTACCGACGACACTTCATTGGCAGTGTCTTCTGTACCTGAGGTCGCAGGCTCTTCGGCCCACACCCCGACTACAAATACCGAAGCCACTCTTGGCGGTGAAACTCAGAGTTTAGACAGGTCTGCCTCCTCTCAAGGTGTCTTCAGGCCTTCCTCTTCTTTTTCCATCAAGGCTTTCACTAAGTCTAAGACAGCCATGCATTCTAAAAAACAAACCCCACAGGGCCCTTCTCAAGGCCCCATGCCTAAAAAGCCAGATGCTCAAAATGGCTGAGGACTTAATTACTCATATCAGGGGTTCTCAACCCCCCCCCCCGGAAAAAAGGCCCAGAGTGGAGAAAGAATCCCCCTCCTTGGACCAGGCCTCCATTATTTCAGAACATTCTGATGACCAGGAACATTCATACTCCCCTTTTGAAGATTCTGATGCAGAGGAGTCTATTCCTTCTGTCTCCCCCCCTGAGGATTACTCTTTTGGGGAAACCTTGCATACCTTGAGGGAACACTTCCATTGGGAAGGCCAAGAGTACTCAGACTCCAAGAAAAGGCTTAGGGATTTTCTCTTGCTCCCTCAGCACAGGCCTCTGGCTATACCTCCTGTCTTAGATATCCTTGATGGTGTGTATTCGGAGTCCTGCCTCAACCCACATTCTTTGCCTCCAGCTCCAGTCAAGCCTGACAGGTATTACCGGGTTCCTGACTCACACCAATTCCTATACAAAAGCCATGCGGCTGACCCAGAAACTATCTCACAGGGCCCCAAGGGAATTAAGGCCTCCACTGCTAAAAATCCATTACCTTCAGAAAGGGATTCCAGAGCTTTAGAAAGGTGGGGGAAAAAGGTATACACCTCGGCCACCTTATCCATGAGGGCATTAAACTGCCAGTTCCATATGTTAAAGTACCAACAGTTTCTGTTATCACAGTTGAGAAGCAAAATGTCACAACCTGAGCAACCAGATATGAAGGAGTTGCAGGATTTGATACATAGTACAGAGCAAGTAGGTAAACATACCTTGCAATGTGGTTTTGATGCTTTAGAAGCGTCATGTAGAGCTGCTGTTACAGGATCAGTCATACGTAGACATGCTTGGCTTAAAGAGCAAACCTTACCAAATCATGTCAAAGCTAAATTACTGGATGCACCTCTGCAAAAAGATTTATTGTTTGGTGTTAAAGCTGAGGAGGTATTAAAGAAAATGGAGGAAAAGGCAAAATCAATGCAAACAGTGAAAGATTTCCTACAGGTACAACCTCCACGTTTCAGTAGAAATTGGCCTTCAAATAATTGGTCCTTTCCAGCCACTGACAGACCCCAAAGAGGTAGATACAGGCGCCCGAGGGGTAGAGGGCAATCTCAAGGATCGTTTAGAGGCAGACAATGGCAAGCACCTACCCAAAGAGGTAGTGAGGATAGTTCACAGCCATTCAGAAAGCAGAACCAATGACTTTCCCCTTTGCCTGCCAAGCAAGGCTCAAATGGCAGCACCTTTAGGCGGGAAACTGGCACTATTTTAAAAAAAATTGGCATATTGTCACAAAAGATAAATGAATCCTGGACATTATTATAGACAGAGGCTACAGATTCCACTTTCACACCCTTCCAAAAATGAGAGGCATGCCAAACCTACCACACAATCAAAGGGCAGAGGCACAAAAACAAATTTCAGATCTCATGGACTTGAAAGCTATTCAAGAGGTACCTGTACAAGAACAGGGTCAAGGTTTTTATTCCAGACTATTCCTGGTACCAAGGAAGGGCAAAGATTGGAGACCTATTTTGGACCTATCCATCCTAAACACTTTTTTACTCGTGCCAAAATTCAAGATGCTCACATTACAGCAGCTTCTTCCCATGCTGGGCAGCGAGTCTTGGCTGGTAACATTGGACCTCAAGGAGGCATACCTGCATGTCCCAATCAGACAAGATTGCAGAAGATACCTCAGATTTCTTGCAGGTTCAACACATTATCAATTCTCTGCATTGCCCTTTGGCTTATCTACTGTGCCCAGAGTGTTCACGAAATGCCTGGCATCAGTAATTGCCTACTGCAGACTACAAGGGATACAAATATACCCATATCTGGACGACTGCCTGATCCAAGCGGACAGCAAGCACATACTTCTGAAACATTTGGCTTTTGTAATAAGGTTGTTGAATTCCCTGGGATACACAGTCAACAAAAAGAAATCAAGGCTACTACCATCTCAAACAATAATTTTCCTGGGTGCCAACTTGGATACAAACACCCAGATGGCCTACCTCACGCCAGAGAAACAAGGGCAACTAACTCAATACGTCAGAAAAATGGCAACTTTCACCAGGCTGACTGCAAGGAAAATCCTGCAGGCTCTGGGATTCATGGCATCTTGCATTCTACTAATCCCATGTGCAAAGCTACATATGAGGAAACTTCAATGGTACCTGAAAAACCTATGGTCTCAGCATAGCCACAGCTTGGAAACAATAATACCACTAATTCCATGTCTTCAAAAGGAATTTCTGTGGTGGGCTCAAGCATGCCAAAGAAACACAGGTCTCCCATTCTGCAAGCCTCAAGCAAGCCAAATCATCACAACAGATGCCTCGGATTACACCTGGGGGGCGCACATGATAAATCGGTGCATTCAGGGCAGATGGTCCCAAAAGGAAAAGCACCTACACATCAATCAAAAAGAAATGCTAGCAGTAATAAATGCTATTATAGCTTTCAAAGACCTGCTGCATCCAGGCCAGCTATTGATAAGGACAGACAACACCACAGTAATGTGGTACATAAACAAACAGTGAGGAACCCATTCATACCCCCTATGCAGGCTAGCCATGTCTCTTTGGAACTAGAATTGCAAATCGAGCTTCAAGCACAGTTCCTGCCAGGCAAGGAAAACACGCTGGCAGACAACCTAAGCAGAAATATGACAGATCCACATGAATGGAAGTTGCATCCTCAAGTTTTTTCAAAGATAATTCAAGCATGGGGAAGGCCAGACATAGATCTCTTTGCCTCCCACAGAAATCACCAATTGGCAAAATTCTGCTCTAGGACCTTTCATCCACAGGCCTAGAAAGTGGACGCACTCTCTTTCAGTTGGACAACAATGACAGTTTATGCCTTTCCACCTCTTCCTCTGCTGCCCAAAGTTCTATTAAAAACCAGAGCAGACAGACCACAGATGATTCTCATCGCTCCAGACTGGCCAAGGCAACACTGGTACCCAATCCTGAGGAGCCTGACGCATTCCCCACCATGGATCCTGCCTCTAATGCCTCTTCTACTGACTCAGCACAACTTCAAAACTCTTTACAGTCAGCTGAAAACACTCAATCTAGCCGCATGGAAGATTCCTTAAAATCACAACAGACTCTACTCTCCAATGAGGTACAGGATGTCATTTTGGAGGCCAGAAGACCTTCTACTAGAAAAGCCTACTCCGCCAAATGGAAACGGTTTTGTGCTTGGAATGAGAAAAAGGGCCAGAACCCTGGAATATTAAATTTACCTCAAATATTACAGTACCTAGCTGAGATGCTAAGCAGTGGACTTTCATTCTCTTCCATCAAAATCCATGCCTCAGCCATTTCTGCAGAATACAACACTGATCCTTCTTTATTCTCTCAACCCTCTTAAGACAGTTCCTCAGAGGGGCTAAGAATATTAAACCCCCAAGGAAGCAACCAGTACCTGCTTGGGATCTCAATTTCATTCTAGAGAAACTGACTTTGCCTCCTTTCGAGCCAGCTGCCTCATCAGAACTACAATATTTGTCCTGGAAAACAGCCTTCCTGCTGGCTATCACCTCAGCTCGCAGGGTTTCTGAACTACAAGCCCTCATGGCTGTGCAACCTTTCATCATTTTCCATCAGGACAGAGTTTCCTTACGAACCAACCCTTCTTTTATGCCAAAGGTAGTATGCAGGGTAGCCTTGAATCAGGCTATCCACTTACCTACCTTTTACCCCAATCCTCAAAACAAAGGGGAGAGGCTACTACATTCTTTGGGCATTCACAGGCAACTACATTATTATTTGGACAGAACAAAGCCTTTCAGAAAATCAGAGCAACTCTTTGTGTCCTATGCTACAGGGGCTCAAGGGAAGCCTATTTCCAAACAGACAATCTCAAAGTGGATAGCCCACTGCATACGCTTTTGTTACTCTCTTCATGGTAAAACTGTACCTGCAGGCATAAGGTCTCACTCCACTAGGGCCACAGCTACCTCTGCAACTTTCCTCAGGGGGGTTCCTACCAAAGATATTTTGGAAGCTGCCACTTGGAGTTCTGTGCATACTTTCTCCAAGCTCTATCACCTGCCTTTATACTCCAAATCTAGAGCAGGTTTTGCCACTGCTGTTTTGCAGGGCATCCTGGCTCCTCCTAGTTCCACCTAGTGCCTACCACCCTTATTTTAGCTTTGGGATTCTACCCATCTGTTATGACTGCAGCTGTTTGCACGATTAACATAGTACAGTTTTGTACCTACCATAAATGTAGATGTTCGAGTGCTAATACAGCTGCAGTCCAAGTTTCCCTCCCTCCTTCCCCTCTGGAACAGGCCTAATGGCTAACACCTCCTCATACAACCTGATTAGGATATTCTTTTATGGTGTATTTGCTTGCAACTACTGTTTTTTGATTATACTGCATTGCATTAATTTATGTATTGCCTTCCTTCTGGGGGCACCTGACATCTGGGGCAAGAAAAACTGAAGAAAATGGCGTCGGCTGGTTCTTTTATACCCCTGTCGCACTGACGTCAGGGAAGAAGCGACGACAACCGACGCCGGACCTAGACTTTGGAATTCGGCCAACCGAGGACCCGCCTGACGGCAGGAAAACCCATCTGTTATGACTGCAGCTGTATTAGCACTCAAACATCTACATTTATGGTAGGTACAAAACTGTACTTTTTAGTTTTTTTAGTAGTTTTTGAATGAGAGAGGTAGGGACAGGTTAAAGAGAAAGGGATATAGAAGGTGCAGTGCTGGTTTGTTGGGAATGTGAAGGTTTTTTTTTTTTTTTTTTTGCAGGAGTCTAGAGATAAGGGTAGTGGGGGATCAGAGTTGGGGCTTGAGGTAGATGTGGAGGTGGAATTTGTTAACAGCTTGCTTATGTTCTTTATAAAGTGAGAGTAAAACAGGTCGGCTATCTCTGAGGGGGTTTTGTCAGGGTGTGGTGATGGAATTTATTTAGAACCTGGGGTAAGCAGATTTCAGATGTGTTTCCAAAATTGTTTTGGGTTATTTTTGTGGTTTGCCAATTGATTGGAAAAGTGTTTTTTTTATCCAAGTTCACTATGTTTTTTTTTTTTTGCTTTATTTCGTAGCTGTTTATATTTGATTAGGTTGGCATTGGATTTGTTTTTCTGCCATTCATTCCATGCTTTATCTCTATCTTGTAGAAGTTGTTTGGTATTTTTTGTTAGCCAGGGATCACGGGTAGTTTTTATTCTTTTGGTGTGGGGGGTCTAGGCTGTTGAGGGTGTTTAGAAATAAGTTGTTGAAGTATTCAAGGGCATCTTCTAGTGATGGTGTTTTAAGTGGGTTCCAGTTAGTGTGTTTTAGGATTTTGTTAAACATTTGCTGGTCAAAGATTATTATTTATGGTAGTTTTATATGTGTGGGTTCTTGTAGTTTGTGGTGTGGATCTATATATGACTATGGGTAGGTGGTCTCTAAGAGTATTCAGTAGAGTGTGGGGAGTAGAGTATTTGTCTGGATTAGAAACAAGTATTCATTTAAGAGTTGCACCTAGGGTGTTGCTGTTATGCATATGGGTGGCATTGGTAACAAGCTGGGTATAACCTTAGAGGTTTATGCTATTAGGGGGTCCAGAAAAGTAAATATTGTGGAAAGAAATAGTCAGGGAATTGTTATGGCTAGGCTTGTATAGACCCTAGGGCCTGCTATCACAGCATGGTTTCAGGCCTGAACATGGTACCACCATAGCCCTTCTGTCCTTCCTCAATAACATCAACCAAGCTCGCAACTCAAGAAATATTGTAGCTACCCTTCTCCTTGACCTTTCTAAGGCCTTTGATACCATTTCCCTTAGCCTACTTTTGTCTAAACTCTCTCAACTCAATCTCTCCTACTCTTCCATCAATTGGTTCTCCAGTTGCCTCTCAAATAGTGGAATAACTGCACCTCTTCTTACCATGGCACTGACAGGCATCCCCCAAGGCTCTATCCTGGGACCTTTCCTATGTAAAATTTTTATTAACGACTTTCATCACTGTATCCCAAACACTAAACTAGTACAATATGCAGATGATTCGACTATCATCTGCTCAGCTGATTCTCTTTCCAAACTTATGCATGTAACTGAAGTCACCTTTAACAGCACAAAGACATGGATGCTTTATAATCACCTTGCTCTGAATGCATCTAAAACCAAAATTATGAGCTTTACCCCATCTAAGAATACCAAATCACACAAACACTCCTCCATACTAAGCCAAAACATTACCCCTGTTGAAGTAGTTCCCTACACTAAGCTTCTGGGTGTTCACATGGAATGCTTTATCATCATAATCGCTTCCTAACCCCTTCATCCAAGCTTGCCCTCTCTTAACATCTACCTTCTTCCCTCCCTCATTTATGGTGCCCCTATCCTTACCAATCTACAAGCCACACTTAAGGCTAAATTGGCAACCTGTTACAATAAAATCGCCAAGTTTGCCACCAGTTCAAATCCTCCTCCCACCATTGTGTCACCTTACAGTCCTTGAATTGGCTGGAACTCCCCAACTATCTCCTGTACATTCAGCTCTCTACTGCTCACAAGCTTATCTTTATGCCAGCACAATGCCCCTCTCTCTCATCCATTCTTACTTTACATCTCCCTGATCGATCCCTTAGATCCAACAATCAGAATCTCCTCAAAAAATACAAACCCTTACATACTCCTGGGCAACTTATACTGTCATTTTCTCTATCACATAAATGGAATTCACTTCTACCCCATATCCAAACCACCCAGAACCTCCCATCTTTCAAGACTCTACTGCACTCCCATCTCTCCTCTCCTTGGGAATAATCCTGCTCCCATCCCTCCTAACCTCCTCCAACTCCCTCCTGTTCCCCTAACCCATAACTCTATTAATACAAGACCTCTTTCCTCCTCCTTCACTTCCCTTTGACTATCTTTTACTCCCTTCTATCCCTTTACACATCATAAGTATTTCTAATCCACCCAAAATTTAATTCTCACCATCTCAGGTTGTTCAGAACCCATTATCATTGTGAACTATAAAGATACTATGACACTGCTTACAATACATAAACTTGATTTTTGTAAATATTAGACTAGAGCAATAGATCAGAGATTTGTAATACATTGTACTAACTTCTGATGATCCTGCTTATACAGTTACTTTATATAAATTCTATATTACCTCACATTGATTTTATTGACTTTCTATTGATGTTTGTTTTGTTTGATATTGATTTTATTGATTTTTTTGTTGTGTTTGATATGTCTGTACATGGAGCTTTTCTCCCCGGGCCTCCATTGAAAAAGAGATCATTTCGGCCGAATGGACTCTCCCAGTTAACAAACTGCAAATAAAAAATAAAATAAAATAAAAGACATAAAACGTTTCTGATAGCTGAGGAGAGAAAAAAAAGAAAAACATTTTTACCAATTAAAACACAAACTGTTGAGACTTCCACATTAGCATTCGCTCTAGCACAGTGGTACAAATGTAATGCTACAAAAAATTAGATTTAAAATGTTGCTAAAGGTTAACATTCCACTGAACATAGCAGAACACATAGCCACAGCTAGACAGCAGACTATTATAGCTGTTGCAGTGAGCATTATTTACTAAAGCATAATTGAAATCTATAACAAGAAAAAAAAATAAGAAGTCACTAAGAGTAGGTAAAAACAGTAAGCAAACAATTGCATTAACCAATGGATAAAACACACAGCAAGATGGCTTACTCCATGGTAACACAGCTAAAGCTACTGTAGTTGAAACAGCTATAAAGTGTCAAGTCCAGCATTTACATTAGTGAGTTTTAAAACACAGAGCAGGCATCTAGCCAGCAAGTCTTAAGTGTTTCCCTCTGAAACTAGGGTAGCTAGTAGCTGCTGCATAGTCCAGATCCAGGCCTGCTGCTTCTGGAACTGTTTGTAGTGGTTTGTTTGTTCTGAGCACGTTTTCCAGGCCATCTTGGATTGGAAGGGGCCTAGCTGCACTTTTGTGAGAGAATTTAGTTTGATTGGCACCTGACTGGTAAAGGGAGGGCGGTCTAGGGCTTGGAATAAGCATCCTCATTTGTCCTTTAGAATTTAGTTAAGAGTTTTTTTCAAGTTTTAGCTTCTGCTATTTAGGCCCTGCATCTGAGCAGGTTTCTGCTTGTTTGTATTGAGCTGAACTGAGATGAGATACCAGATGACTAGTGGTTTCTGAGCTTCCAAAAATATAAGTTGCCTGTTTTTTTGCTTATTTATACTATTTACTTCACTTTTTTATTACCTGCTTCCTACTATTATACTGTATTTATTTACTGTGTACTAAACTACACTGTTATACAGCAATTGCCTGCTACACTGTGCCTGTAAAATCAAACTTTATTGCTGTTTTCACTGTTTAGCAAGCTTTTTTGTTGTTTCTACTTTTGTTAAGTATTTGTTCACTGACAAACATTCTAGATCTGGTCCTCACCAACATGTCAAACAGGTGCACTGCTGCAACTGTTGGACCCTCATTAGTTAAAAATGAGCACAAATCAGTCAGCTCCGAACTGAAACTAACACCAGGACTCACAAAGGGTGAAATTAGACTACAAAACTGCACCAAGGCAAACTGTACCCTCCTAGGTGAAAGTATAAATGCATTCCAAGCCCCATCCCAAGATGAAAGTGGTAACCACACCAAAGCTTACACTAAAGCCATGTACTGTCACTTGCATAAGTGTATAAACTTGGCTCTACCAGATAGCATCAAAGCCAGAGCCCCAAGTAAAATCAAGCTGCCATGGTGGACTTCCAGCATCAACAAACTCTACAATAAATACAAAAAGTTGCTGTCCAAGAAAACAAAGACAAGCACCCAAAAATGGAAAAGAACCTTCCTCAGCCTTAATAGGCAAATAAGTCAAATTGACAAATCCTCCAAGAGCTCCTTTATGAGAAACCTAGCAAGTACTGCCAAGGATACTCATAAGGCCTTTTACAGCTATGTATGTAACCTAAAGGGTAGGACCCAAGCATGTGCAGAACTAGTGTCCAATGGTATCATACACACTGACCCCGTAGAGATAGCGAACCAGCTAGTGGATAAGTATGGTGAAAATTTAATTCCCTTATCCCCTCCTAACTTACAACAACCCCCCCCCCCACCTTACACATCTGAAGAGCAGGTCCTCAAGGCCCTGTCTGAGGCAAAGAACAGGGCTTCTCTGGGACCACGTGACATCCCAGGCTGTCTTCTAAAGAGGCTAAAACATGAACTAGCATCACTGCTAAGTACCCTTTTCAATCATAGCCTAACCATAGGCTTTGTTTCTGTGGAATGGAGAACAGCTACAGTTATTCCTCTCCACAAAGGTGGCCTAGCAACAAACCCTGGGGAATTACAGACCCATAAGTCTGACCAGCCTCATCTGTAAGTCCATGGAACATATCATTATGGACCTCATAAATAAAGACATAGGTGAACTCCAAACCCTGGATCCTACCCTGCTCGGCTTTGTGAAGGGCAGATCCTACCTGTTAAATCTGGAGGATTTCTTTGAAAGTGTAATCAAGGCCAGTGTTGAGGACAAATATGTTCACACAGCATACTTTGACTTGGCTAAGGCTTTCGACACAATCCCATATTCAGGCATTACCAATAAACTTAAACTGAATGTAAACCCCTTTGTTGTAAGATGGGTTGCCAACTGGTTCACAAACTTCTCAGAAGTTCAGGTCAAAACTAAAGGGTTGTGGCTGACCAAGTTTGCAGACGACTGCAAACTAGGTGCAATCATTGAATCCCCAAATGATGTTAGTGTACTGCAGGATGGTCTCACACAGAGCAGTGACTGGTGTATTAGTCACAATCTCAAACTTAATACAAAGAAATGCATCATCATTCCCTTTGGCACAAACAATGTCCCTTCACACTATTAAATCAATAACAATACTCTAAGTACCCATGAAGTGGTAAGGGACCTGGGATCACAAGTTGACTGCGATCTTAAATTTGACCACAGAGTGTCTACCATTGTAAGGAAAGCTTTCCACATAGCTCACTTGATAAGTAAAGGCATCACCTCGAGAGCAAAATAAGTTATAACCCCCCCCCCATACTCTGCACTTATCCAGCCCATAATTGAGTATAATGCCCCATTTGGTATGTACTGTACTAAGCACCTACAGCAGTTAGAGAGATCTCAGAGGTTTCTAACAAAGAAGATCAAGGGTCTCCAGCATGTGCCTTACACAAACCAATTAAAATCCCTGTTACTATACTCTGAATCATATAGACTTCTTAAGGGAGACTTATGCCTGGCCTACAAAGCAAACCAAGACCAAAACCTAATGAACTTACTGCATATCCATAAACCAAGTGGGACTACCCATTCTACAAACAGAGCTATAACACTGTTATAACACACTTAAAACTGTGGATGGGGGATGGGAAATTCTTACTGGGAAATGGGGAAGTACCCCTCCTGGACCTCCTGGACATGGCAGTCATCACTAAATGTAGTATTGGGTATGTATTATATATTATATAGTATTACATTAGGTTGAAATGCTTAAAATTAAATGACCTCTTCTCCCGGTAGCCTATTATTATGATCTATATGACAAATGACAAATAGTGTAGTGTGTTTTATTACCATGAGAACCCCCCTATAAATAAGTGATGTGTATGTGTGTGTGATATAAAAAAAAAAGTTTACACATCCCTATTAAAATGCCAGGCTTTTGTAATATAAAAAGAGACCACAATAAATCATTTCAAAATGTTTCCCACATTTAATGTGACTTATAACCTGTGCAATTCAATTGAAAAACAAGCAAGTCTGTTAGGGGAAAAATATAAAAAATAAAAAAATGTACAATGTGCTGGTTGCATAAGTGTGTGCACCCATAAACTAATACTAAAATTTGCAAAACAATACATCAAGTCTCCCAAAAGCATGTGGGAAAATGTGTTATGGTCTGATGAGACCAAGGTTGGACTTTTTGGCCATAATTCCAAAAGGTACTTTTGGTGCAAAAACAACACTTTGCATCTCCAAAAGAACACCATCCCCACGATGAAACATGGTGGTGGCAGTATCATGCTTTGGTGTTGCTTTTCTTCAGCTGGAACTGGGGCTTTAGTCAAGGTGGAGGGAAATATGAACAGTTCCAAATACCAGTCACTTTTGGCCCAAAACATTCAGGCATCTGCTAGAAAGCTGAAGATGAAGAGGAATTTCACCTTTCAACATTACAGTGACCCCAAGCATACATCCAAATCAACAAAATAATGGCTTCACCAGAAGAAAATTAAAGTTTTGGAATGGCCCAGCCAGAGCCCAGACCTAAATCCAGTAGAAAATCTGTGGGGTGACCTGAACAGGGCTGTACACAAGAGATGCCCTCACAATCTGACAGATTTGGAGCGCTTTTGCAAGGAAGAGTGGGCAAATATTGCCAAGTCAAGATTTGCTATGTTGATAGACTCCTACCCAAGAAGACTGAATGCTGTA
Organism: Protopterus annectens; assembly: GCF_019279795.1. Classification (NCBI taxonomy): domain Eukaryota; kingdom Metazoa; phylum Chordata; order Ceratodontiformes; family Protopteridae; genus Protopterus; species Protopterus annectens. The sequence continues at coordinate 624,990,925 of NC_056735.1, read as the reverse complement.
ATTAAATCAAAAGGTGCTTCAACAAATTATTCATTTAAGGGTGTGCACACTTATGCAACCAGCGTATTGTACTTGTTTTATTTTTTATATTATTTCCCCTAACAGATTTGTTTGTTTTTCAATGAATTGTACAGATTATAGGTCACATTAAAAGGGGAAACATTTTGGAATGATTTATTGTGGTCTCATTTTTTTTTTGTATCACAAAAACCTGGCATTTTGACAGGGCTGTGTAAATGTTTTATATCCACTGTATGTGGAGATAATGTAAAGATGAAATTCAAGGTTCGTGATTACTGAATTGCATCTGATCCATTGAAAGAGAGTAGGATTTTGATAGAGTGGTAGGTGATCAGTGCTGTGCCTGAAATGTGATGGGGGAGCCATTCCATACCACAAGAAGGAAGGACAGTACCATACCCCAATAATGATGCATGACCACATTCATACCCCAGGAGTGATGAATGACCACTTGATTGCCACAGGAAGAATGGATGACCAGTACCATTCTCTAAAGGAAACTAATGCTGTACCAAAGGAAGGATGGATGACCAGTACACATCCTAGAAAGAATAGTGACCAGTACTAAATACCAGAAGGATGGCGAGCTGAAGACTTTTGTGAAGGGGCTGCAGAGACTTTAATGGAAGACTGTTTTATGGAGGTAGACACATCTCATGTACACATTGAAGTTATAGCCCATAACCAGTTCAGTTAGGAAGATAGTGTCCTGACCACCAGGGTTACTCCCTCCAAGTCTGAATGTGTAATGTGAAAGTATACAATAAACTGAAAGAAAGGAGCATTTATTGTGGTAACTACAAATAACCTCACTTGTACACATCATGCTTTTCTGCAGAAATAAGTGTTTCTTCTTAGGGGTAATTGAAGAAATGCTTCCTTTAGCAGAACTTTAGCAATCTAATCTTGATTTTTATAATTAAACCCATAACAGAGGAAGCTGAAGAAAACAAAAAATGAAAATTCTAAAGTAAGTGTTGATAGGATGGGTACAAATTTGCTAAGTTAAAAGATAGGAGGGAAACTGAAAATAAGAAAGGCAGATTGAATACTGACTATAAGATTGCATCACGGTTCAAAATGCTGTTGCATTTATAGAGTCTGTTCAATCTTACCAAAACACAGTGCTGCAAACATAAGCCTGCAAATCTGACTTCAGCGATACTGAATGAATGATCACAGTACACCCAATCACATTAATACAACCCTTCTAAATAGTACAGTAATGCAGCCTTCTAAAATGAAGCATTAAGTTCCTTTGCAAAATGTTTGCAAGACCCTACACCCACAGACCCCCTAAACTTTTAAAATGTTTTAACTCCAACACTACACAACCTAAGGAGAGAGGGAAAATACTTCAGTTTTGAATGTACAGTTTTATTTAGATTAGAGGGTGTTGTTATTTTTCATCTCCTCATTTACTAGGACATGGGATCCTGTTTTAATAAATGGGATCCTTCTTATTACAAAATACTCCTATGTATTTTGTTCTGTGTTACTTTTGTAGTAGCTCAATTTTTAAGTCCTGAATTTGACAGGTTAGCATTCACTTTCTTCAGTATTATCATTTTTTGTAAGGTCACCCTAAATTATATACGTATTGCTGAAAACGTAATGAAGAAATTAAAGTTGTCTTACATAAATATATATGTTATGAGTAAATCAAAGTACTCGTGCACGTATGCATATATGTGTATGTCACATATTACTATCACACCCACACACGTGCACACTTGTATATGTGTGTGTGTATATATATATATATATATATATATATATATATATATATATATATATATATATACATATGTGTGTGTGTGTGTGTGTGTGTGTATATATATATATATATATATATATATATATATATATATATATATATATATATGGGTCTACTGTATATAATTGAAAATCATGTTTTCTAAAATAAGCAGTAGACCCACGGTTACGCGAAAGTGCACTTCACCGAAAGTGCACTTTTGCGAACACCACTTGAGAGAATGGTTACTGACCTTTAGGGTTAGGTCTTGGGTTAAGGATAGTGGATAGCTAGTAGGGCTATCCACTATCCTTAACCCAAGCCCTAACCCTAAGGTCCATGACTACCGCACCACAGTGGAGGACATTGTATGTCCTCCATGGTGCAGTAGTCACGGACCTATGTCCTCCACTGTGGTGCAGTAGTCACGGGCCTTAGGGTTAGGGCTTGGGTTAAGGATAGTGGATACCTAATAGGGCTATCCACTATCCTTAACCCAAGCCCTAACCCTAAGGTCCGTGACTACCGCACCACAGTGGAGGACATTGCCCATTCGTTCTAGTGGTTTTCGCGAAAGTGCACTTTCAGTGAAGTGCAGTTTCGCGTAACTGTGGGTCTGCTGTTTATTTTCGAAAACTTGAGTTTTTGATTATATACAGTAGACCCATATATATATATATATATATATATATATATATATATATATATATATATATATATATATATATATATGTGTGTGTGTGTGTGTGTGTGTGTGCATTATTAAATCAGAACTAAGGAACCACAAGTCAAGGAAAATATTATGAACATGACTAAAAAGCAAGACTATTTTATCTACTAAGGAAGCCTATGAACTCAGGTTGGCATCTGAAGCCAAGGCAGTTACAAATCCTTCTTTAATCATGTTAGAAGACTAAGATATGACACAAATAATGTACAGAACTCATACTAAATGGCAAAACCTGTTTGGACAATGTGTATGTTTGCAATATGCAAGAAAATTAATTTAGTGAAGATTTCACTTCTGAAAAGACTATTGAATGGCCTATGATTCCCCTATCTCTTAAACCCCTCATCATCACTAGAGAACATTTGCTGATAATGCTGTCCAAGACAAAGAACACTTCCTCCATGGGACCAGATAGCATAATGGAACATTTGTTAAATAGTACTATATATGCCCTGGTGAAAATTCTTTGTAAACTGTTTAACCTGTGTCAAACTTCAGGCTCAGTCTTGGAAGTATAGCATACAGCACTGGTGATGCGACTCCATAAACATGGCCCTACTACCAACAGCAGAATTATAGGCCCATCTGCTTGATATATCTCATTTGTAAGGCAAATTTGATTAACATTGACATTAAAAATTTCAGCAGGCTACAGCAAGTTGATTTTGTAAAAGGTAACTCCTGGCTAATGAACCTGGTAAACTTCTGGTAAGCTGCTGACATTGGTTACACTGTTCACACAGTGAGCAGTGATTGCAGTAAGGCATTTGACCCTATCCAGCATGCTAACATTATTATTAAACTAATTGCATTAAAAATAGGTCATTGTGTATTTAGATGGATAACAAATTGGCTAAAAGACATAACCCATAAGATGCCGGTGGCAGGCGCTGAATCAAAGAAGGTGAAACTGGCCAGTGGTTTCCAACAGGACTCAGTGCTGGGACCACCTTTGTTTGGTATTTTCTTCTGTGAACTATAGACTAAAAAACAAGACCTAGGGCTAACCGAGTTTGTGGATGACTGCAAAATGACAGTCATTGAAAAATCTCACTCCGATGCAGAAGCCGTCCTACAGTGACACGTATAAAGTATTGAAAATGAGCTTAAATTAAAAGCTATAAAGTGCAACATTGTCACATTTTGCAAACAAACTATCCCCCATCATATAGCAATGACAGCATTCTACTTCAGCATGAAAATATGGTGAGGGACTTGGGAATCCGGGTTAATAATTTCTCCTCCTTTCATCAAGGTTGTCAGGAAGTCCTTCTACTTGTTGCAACTGATCACCAAGGGAATATCTTCCAGATCTAAACAGGTTGTTGTCCCCTTATACCTAGCACTGGTTTGACTATTTGGCTATCTATAGAATACAAAGCTCTGTTTGGGATATACCTCACCAGATTTACCAGTTGGAAAGGCGATGATAGGCTCACTGGCCTAGGTTTATGAAATGTAACTAATGCTTATTAGCGGTGTGTTTCACAAGAAATGCCAGTGGCTAATGATTTATGCTACTAAGTGATTCAGAGAATCACTCAGCAGTGTAAAATTTGAGCGCTAGAAGAAACAGTGAACATAATCAAAAGGCTACTGTCAAACATTCACTTCTATGGAAGCAATCATAGTGCAGGTAAGTTCAGTGAATATGTGGTGGGGAGTGTGAGTATGTGTGCATGACTGTAGACTTCTGAATTAAACTGCGTGTGTGTGTGTGTGTGTGTGTGTGTGTGTGTGTGTGTGTGTGTGTGTGTGTGTGTGTGTGTGTGTGTGTGTGTGTGTGTGTGTGTGTGCGCGCACTCATGCTGTACTGCTCAAGGGAATAACTTCTGATGTGTCCCAGCATGTGTTCTTCAAGTGATTGTTTCTTTAATTTGAGCTTACAGCCTTCTGGAGCAATAAGACAATAGTTTTTTTTTTTCATTGTGTTTCGGAGTGCTCTCTCTCTGGTGTGCAGTGACTTCAGACAGAATATAAAAGTAAGGGGAGTTAGAGAATGAAAACAGTCTTGGACTCACCCACACAAAATGATTTTGTGAAGTATTAGTGCTTGAATCATTTGCTTTAAACTATAAAGGCCTAAGTATATGTATTTCAAGCATATGTGTTTTGAAGCTTAGTAATGTTTCCATGTGATTATGATCTAAGCAGAGCAGATATGAGTAGTCATAATAGATTTCCTTTATTCTTAAAGTGATGTTGGACAATTGCCACAAGTATTGGATCAGAGGGAACCTTGCAAAGGGCCCAAACAAGCATAGCTTGTCTAAGCAAATACCTATCAACTGTACAGATTTTTGCTTCATATGTTTGGTCTGTTTTTCATAAAATTGCATTTTTTTGGCAAATATTTAGTCAGAAAATAATGGCAGACATTTCAGCTTCAGACTTCATACTCTTCAGACAATTCAGACTAATGCAAAACCTGTTATGCTATCAACACTAAGTTTCTAAGAGTAATGTTTCAAAATTCTCCCTATGTCTGAGCATTTTGAGTAAAAGTAGCCTGTAGTCAGCATTTTTGTTAGAGACACATGTGATCCGGCCCATTTTCAAGTAAGCACAAGCTGATGTGAGAATTTTCCTTCACTCCTTGTATACATGTGTATAAGTCGCGTTTGTGTGGTCATCCAGTAGATAGTGATACATAATGCATTTTTTGGGGGGAGCTTAATTTTGTTCATTAGAAGTCAGTGAAGAACACCAAAGTATGTACATAAGAAGTACAAATACTTCCTTATGTCTTGTTAACCAGGGAGGCACAAGTACTTTTTTTTTTCTTCTAAGGATAATCATATTAACTAGGGTTTCTATGGAGAGGATATCTGGCAAGCCCTTTACATGCAGACACAAGCACACACACACATACCAAATGTTGCACATGGTGTGAAAGTCAGGCATAACTGTAGATATAAATGAAAAAGCAGCAGGCATTAACCGAAGTACAACAAAAAAACAGATATTGTGTTCTGCCACAAACAACTTGAAAAACAGGACAGTATTGCTGTAATTGAACAGTCATCAGCCAGTATGTTACCATACACTTACCCTAACGTACTGACCGGCAACCTTTCATTTACAGCAGTACTGTCCTGTTTTTTGAGATGTTTATGGCAGAACACGAGATCTGGTTCGTAACTGATGATAAACTATCTGGAAGAAAAATGTGGAAAAGCAATGGGTTTCCATGATGAAACTGACATGGAAGACATAATTTAAGGAAAGGTGAGAAAAAATACAGACACAGCTGAATAGTTATGTGTGTCCTTTTAAACAATAACTTGTGAGCTTACTGAAGTAGAGAGTGTGAGCTGACCGATATTAATGAACTTCCCAAATGAGAGAAAAAAATGTGATGGATAAAAGTGCTGTTGCAAGTAAGAGATAACTGAAGCAGAAAGATAATGTATTCCCTGTTGTGAAAATTGGTGTCTTGCCATGTAGAATAAAGTGGACAGACTCTGCAAAGGCGATGCATATAATTACAAGTATTAAGAGGAGGATCCAGGAAGGAAGTAGTGGGCGGAAAGCAGACTTAAATTTCATGGTTAAGAATAAGCTTTGGAGCAACAAATGGTCAGTTCACAGAGCAATTTTAGAAACTAGACAAGCTGAAAGTATGCTTCTTGAAGCCTGGGAACCTAGATAACCATAGAAGTGCATATGCAGATAATTCAGTAGAAATAAACAAAATGTATTACAATAACCATAAAGGAATGCAACCAAAGAGGAATGTAGAAGGAGAAGGAAAGGATAAGACAAAGTAGCAATTGAATCTTTCACATAGATCATGACCATTTACAATATTACTGCTATGAAAAATGGCAGAATACAGGTCAAGTTGAATTTGAACTGAACCTTTGAATACTTCTTTCCATGACATCTTTATTGAAAAATAATGTTGATTTAAAGGTATTCAGCTAAAATTAATACAAAAAAAATAAAGGTGTGTGTGTGTGTGTGTGTGTGTGTGTGTGTGTGTGTGTGTGTGTGTGTATATATATATATATATATATATATATATATATATATATATATATATATATATATATATATATATTTATATATATATAAGCACAGATCCTTGTTGAGCCACAGTAGCTTTCCAGTGTGGCAGGATTCACCTTCTTCCCCACCTTATATATGTAAACTACTTCTGTGTTTGTATGAGGTAAACGTGCACAGTTTTGATGAGTCCTTTAATGACGAAATATGAGTATGAGGTATACTGCTTCTCAAAATGCCTATCCATCCTAACAGTGGAAAATTTAAGATAAAGCCAGCCTGCCCCTTGATTTTGTATAAATAAAGTTATGTTTATAGAAGTACCATCTTTAATTGATCTTTAATTAAAATATCTTAAAATCATTCTCCATGCACAAGAAGGTAGAATTACTATTATATTTTATATAGTCTGCTTTGCACTTAACCACATGGATTCAATGTTCTTATAAATCACTTTATTTTGTTTTTTTGCCTGTTCTGTTGCAGTGAAAAGCAACCTTTTAAGGTTATTTTCAGCTTCAACTTTGCCAATCTCCTTGCATTTAACAGATTGTGAGTGACATCATATCCCACATTTTAGCAGATTAAATTGGTAGTCTCATCTTTAAAGACTTTGTGTTTTCTCTCAACTAATGAGTATATCAGTTTTACCGGAACCAAACAGAGCTTTAGATGTGGAAGTTACTTTCTTTGTAGAGGGCTATTCTTCAAACAGTTTATTAGAATTTCTTCTACTTTTACAGAGGATGAACTGTTTTATCACGACTATTTCTTGGTTCCTTTTGTACAGTCAATTTTATTTTTCTTTCTTGTTTTTTAGCTGATGTCGTATACTCTGTCATTTTATAAAAGAGGAACATGTATTGAACTTTTTCCCTTGTTTTCCCTTAAAGATGTTCACAGTTTTATACTAGGCTAATGACCACCAGGGTCTTTACAAACCTATCTGTGCAACCAAACACAGTTTTGTCCCTGAGTTACATGGACGCCTATATGGTGGGATATGTTAGTAAAGAGATAGCTAACAGTTATGTGTGGGGGGGCTATGTTAGTTGAAAATTAATTTACTTACTGTTGACCTCTGTCCATTAGAGATATGGGTGGGGGGCAGACTGGAGGTGAATTTACAATTTCCCATTCAATGATAAAGTTTTTTTGAATAGGGTCAGGGATAAACTCTGCTTCACATCGATGGGAGCTTATTACGTAGAGCAGGAATCCTTTGTGACACATAACAGTCTCTCCGGCATGTTGTATTTATGTCACAAGCAAAGTTCAAGTCCTTGGATCCAGTGTTTCCGGTGCTGTTTGTTTTGCAGATGTGCAAGAGATCCATCAGAGCTGGATCAGAGGATGTCTTATACGCTAAGTATAGATTGCTTCACAATGACTTGTAGGAGACTAAGTTCAGAGATAGGACCTTAAGGCGATCTGTGTAAGACAGGGTTTTCATACCCTGGATTGTCCTGGTGAGGAATCTTTGAGGGCATACCAGCTGTTGCAAATGCCAGGTTAGGTACATGACAAAGAGAACATTGTACTCAATGATGGGTCTGATAAGGTCCGAGTAGAATGCTACTATGATTTCCTTGGACCTGGATGCCACACCATTATTCAGTTTCATTATCTGTAGTAGTTACCAAAGGATACATCTCTGTATGTAGCTTGTTTATCATCCCATGGTTGATTCCATCAATCTGTGAAAGACTGACAATTTTCGTGTTTAGGAGCACCTTCCTAGCTTTCCTGTTATCGTCTCGGCTTACCAGGCCATAAGACAGTCTTTCTGGTCACAGTATTCAGGCATAAAATTTGTTCCATAATTTTTCCGTTCCATTTTTAGCTTGAAGATAAGGACATAGAAAAAGGGGAAAAGGTCCTGTCCTACCATTCACATTTTCATTAAGAATGTCTGTTTTCCTTCGTGTAGTATAGTATGAATCTGTGCATTTACTGTATTTAATTCTGGCAGTAATTTCTAGTACGCTGTTAGCTTAGTGGACAGTAAGCTGCATCAAAAAACTAAGAATAAAGGGAAAGCTTTAGAGGCAAGATGTGCAATGCATTTGACTGGTGCAGACCTCTAGGGAAGAAACACACAGACTAACGATCCACAGGCAAGGGTTTGAAACTGTGTAGTGGTTATTACGTTACCACAGAACACATGCAATGTTAGTTGTTTGGTAAACATGCCAATGAGTTCTGTGGGGTGTGATTCAAAGACACCCCCCATCATGCACCCTATCCTGCATTACATGTGGTAGCATTGCTCAGAGGATTAGGTAAGCTATCGCTGTCAAAGCACCTGATCTACACAGTACCACGCCATTACTTGCATATCCTGTGTGCATAGGTGCAGTCATATGCCAGTACAATAATGCATATCCACCCAAGTCACCCCAAAAACACAGTAGGTAACATATACTCAGAGCTGTTCACCATGTGCACATTACAAATGTCATATTATAGTTAGGCTGTGCACATTGGCAGAGTTGCTGTACATCCAGTTTGGTTTCATACTCTGAAGATGTTGTGCAGTCATATACTGTTGTTCTGCCTGCAAGATGCTTAACTCATTCATACCTCATAGCATTTCCAGGAATGCTATCACTTGTGGTGCATTGCCAAAAGCATGAAACGGAAGTGGGAATGGAGTACACACATACAAAATGGGGCATGAAAATAAGCCTTGCTTCCTAAATTGTGTACAGCACTATGGAGTTAGTGCCCTGTTTAGGACCTGACATCAAGTTACTTGGCATTACCATCAAAGTTCCAGACTTCTGGCAATATGTGTGCATTCTTTGTGCTGCATGGCTATTATGGTTGTCATGTACTATGATCCTGTGTGTATAATGCAGTACATGTCCTGCTGTGTGACTGTCTGTCCTAATTCTTAATTGACCATGATTGCCTATAGTGGATACTGTATAGCGATGATTTGCTATATTGTTGAATGTGTGTCTACAAATTATCGGTGTATTTAGTTAAGTATGACTTTGTTGTCATCCTTTTATTATTCACATTACATTTGTCTGAATTAAGAGTGAAGTACGGTATTACTGTTTTACATCCATGCTATTGCTGCCTTTTTCTGTAGTATGTATCATATACAGTATACTACACAAGACACAGTGTAGTCCTGCATCGCTGCATCTACAAACTGATAAATGTTACTGGGCAGACCTTCAATGTGCCTCACTCCTGCCTACTGCAGTGCAGTGTGTATGATAGGACTTCCTGTGATTCATTCATTGAGTTATGCATAAAAAGGTCTTTGGACCCTGTAGCCTCGTTGTACCTCTAGCTTTGGCACATGGAGGACATTCAAGAATTTGGCATGTCAACCTTAATGAATAAATACCTGGTAATAATAATATTTCCTGTGAAAATACCCATCCTTCATATTTTATGATGTGTAGTTTTCTAAATGTTAAGAATCTTCACATGGCTGTCATTAGTCTTGATTACTGTAGTAACAGCAACAGTAATACTACTAGTAATAGTCATAATAATTAAATTGCATCTCATTGTTGATTCATATTCAAGGGTCACTCTAGTGATTTCTGCTTTTTGTAACTTGGTTTCTGAGTTGTTACACTGGGCCAGGATTTCTTTTTTGTTCCCTAACCCCCCTTGCTTCATAGTTTCTGGTCACTATCTCAGTGCTCCCATATCATTGCCATGTTCTAACAACCCCTTCTTTTTCATTCCCCAGGCTAACACCATTTTTTTCAGGCTGTGGCAAGCATGGAGACTAGTAGTTTCCTGAGGGGTTCTCAAAGGCAACTGTTTCGAAGAGGGGAAAGTTTTTGTTTTTTTATTACCTACCATCTTGTCTCTTCTACTCCCTGGTACCCATCCCAAAATTGTCTGAAGACATCATGAACTGCATGTTCCCTCAAGCAGGGCTGAGATGAATGTGTTCCTCCCTCCCCAGGACAGTTAAACCCATCCATCCCTGCCAGCGTGTCAGACTTCCAGGCCTTTAATTGAACCCAGATCATTTGGGCTATAGTCAGGGTTTTATCCCTATAGACCACTGAGATGGCTCTGATCAAGGATTTCTTTACCAAAATACATATTTTTTGTTTACCTTTAAGTAATGCAGAATAACACAATACAATACTGCCAGCAGATGGATTTTTATGTCATTCTTTCAGATATTTAACTTCACCTATTTTTCGTACTGTAATGCAACTTAGCTTGACATTATTAATATACTTAGGCTGCATTACTTTATTGGATGTTATAATGACATATGTGCAAACATTAAATAAATATGTGCCTAAACAGAGCCTTGAGGTATACCATTTTAGTAATGCAGTTCCATGTCTCATATGATCCTGTAATCTTGTTATTCAGGAAGTGCATTGTATCTTGCCTTTGATCCATTTTATGTTTATATGATTGTTTAGGTTATTCTAGCCTGTCTTCCTCCTGAGTACTAGACTCTGAATCCCAAGCCAAGTGTTTTTGCTCCACTGTCCTTCCATCTTGTTTCCTGGATACATAAGATGACCAGCCTCCTCCTTCCTGTCATGTCATCTATTTCCAAGATCCATCCTGTCAGTGAACCCACATTGTGTATAGCAATTCTTTGTTCATGTTTGGCAGGTTGATTGATTTTACATCCAGTTTTCGATCAACAGAACTATCCCAGGTAACCCAAACTGGGCAATTGGACTCCAACCAGTAGCTTATTGACCCAGGGCTGCTGGCTGTTGTAGTGGGCACACACTAGCCAATAGGGGCACATAACACCCCTTCCACTGTTAGCCTGGGTCCCTGGCATAGGTCGGTGTAGGACAGGTCCTCAACCCACTTATCACCGGCAAATACCCATGCCCATTTGGTGATATTAGTCAACAACATCAAATCACCTAGAGCCATATTTTTACACTGTTGAGTGGCTAGCCCTGCCACAGCATGGTCTGTGATCTCTTATCTTGAGGATACTGTGCACCACAGTAGATGCTCAAAGTAGTTGGTCTTTACAACTCTTCCCCTTATAGGGCACCAGCTAAAGTCTGTGCTGCTGCCCACAGTTCCATTCTAAGGTGAGTTTGAGATGAAAACACTCGGCATGTTTTTTACAGGTTTGAAGAACCCCACAGAGACACAGGAAGAACATAACAAACTGCAAACAGGTATTGGACAGAGGTCAGGATTGAACTTTGTACCTTGTGCATGGAACCTTAACCATTATACCAACTGGAAGGCAGGCTGGAAATGCTGTGGAATTGTGATGAGGGAGTGGCTTCAGAAGGCAGTGAGGGATGTCATCAGAAGCAGTGATAGACTCATGGCAATCAGACCCCAGCCTAATGAGAAGGCAGTGTTCATAATCTCAGCCTATGCCCAGCAGCAGGGTTGTGATAGTATGGAAAAGAATACCATTAGACAGTTGTAGCAAGACCTGCTAGATAAAGCAGGACAACATGAATTGGTGTTGATAATGGGTCACCTGAGTGCACATATTGGGACAGACAGAACAGGATATGAGGACTGCCAGGGTCCACATGGGTGGGGCAACAGGAATAATGGAGAGGCCATTCTAGACAAATGGCAAATGGCTTGATAGTAGCCAACACATGGTTCAGAAAGGGAGACTGTCACAAGATCACATACAAGACTGGCCAACAGGCAGCTCAGGCAAACTTCCTCCTAGTAAGGAAAAAGCACTGGGATAGAATCAGCAGTTGCAAAGTTAGCCCACAGCATAAACCACTGGTTGCCACTATCAGCTGCAGGCAGTTGTAAGAGAAGGCTCTAAAGTCAATAGAGACCAGGCTGAAGACTTGGAAGTTAGCTGTAGAGAAGGCACAACAGTTCAAGGAAATAGGTGGAGTTGAAGAAGAATGGCAGCACCTCCAAATAGCATGTGTGAGCACTACAGAACAGGTATGTGGCCAATCCACGTATGGAAATAAGGTACATAAGGAAAGCTGGTGGTAGAAACAGAAATCCAGGAAGTCATCAAAAGAAAGATGTAATGTGGAAAAACATGGGAGATAGAAAAGATGGACCAGGCTAAGAAGGAATACTGGTTTACTGACAAAGAGGATGAGAGAGAGAAAAGTTGCAATAGCAAAGAGCAAAGCATCAGATGCACTCTGCCAGCTTCTGGATTGTGACTCAGTAGATGGCCCAAAAAAACTATATCAAGTTATAAGGAAAAAACAGAAATATAAAGAAGATAATCAAACACCCTTCATATGGGACGCCAGCAAGAACTTGCTCACCAGTTCACATGACATCAAAGGCAGATGGAAGGAGTACTTCCAGCACCTTCCGAATAAAGGAAACCCCACAGAAACTGTACTGCCCCATAAACAGCCTACAATGAGTGAAGAAGAGAAGAAGAGGAGCCCACCGTAGAAGTAAGAGCAGCACTAAGGAAAATGAAGTCAGGGAAAGCAGAAGGTTCAGATGAAGTCACAGCAGGTATGATAAACATGTTGGGTGAGATGTGTAGAAATGGCTCCTGAGGTTACTCATAGTAGTATGGAAGGAAAGACATATCCCAGATAACTGGAAAATAATCATACTGTTGCCAGAGTTAAAGGACAAAGGGAACATTCGCAACTCTGGGCAGTGCAAAGGTATGAAACTCCGGTCACATTGCATGAAAGTTCTGGAGAGAGTGATTGATAAACAAATATGTAGAGTAGTAAAAAGTAAGATGGGAGTTGAGCAGTTCACATTAAGATCAGGAAGCAGCACAACTGACTCATTGTTTGCAGTGGGACATATTTGAGAAGATGCAAGAAATTAGGAAAGAGTCCAACTGGGCATTTCTTGGCATGGAGAAAGCTAATGCCAAGTCTCAAGAAAGCTGATTTTGGGCTGTCATGTAGTGATTTCAAGTCACAGAAACATTGATAGAATTAATGTAAGCTATTTAGAAGGACCCGATGACTCAAGCATGAACAGTGTTCAGACTCTCAGATGGGTTCCTGTGGGAGTGGGTGTGTATCAGGGATCAGTTCTAAGCCCACTGCTGTTGATACTGGTGATGGACTACATTAGCAAACGGGACGGATCAACAAAGTTGCTGTATGCAAACAATGTGACATTACAGACAGACTCTAAGCAAACATTCCAGCAAAGGACAGGGGAATGGTATGCAAAACTGAAGGCACATGGGATGAAACAGTACAGATAAGACCATTGTAATGGCAGCAAATGGGGAAAATCAGAAGAAGCTGAGAACTGAGATAGAAGTGAACATAGTAGAACAGGTTAAGAGCTTCAAGTATCTGGAAGGGGTGGTTGAGGAGAAGGGAAGTCTGGTTGAGGAGAAGGGAAGTGTGAATGAGGAGGTGAAAGCTAGAATCAGAGGGGCTGTAGCCATGTGTAGTATATGACAGAAGAATGCTAAAGAAGCTGAAAAGTAAGGTGTACAAAAACAGTGGTCTGACCCGTACTACTGTATGGTACAGAAATCTGGGTAGTAAAGGCAGAGCAGTTGAGGAAACAAAGAGGTGATGGAGATGAAGGGCCTGAAATGGGTGGTAGGATGCTCACTGGGGGGACAGACTGAGAAATGAAGGCACATGTGCGGAAGCTAATGTAGCTGCAATTGCAAAAAAGGTCAAAGAAATTAGATTATGGTCATTTGGGCACATGTGCAAAAAAAGCAGAAGACATTCTGGTGAAGAAAATTTGGGATAGAACAGAAGAAGGCAAGAAGAAACCAGGATATTCAGCAAAAGATGTGGATGGATGGATTGAAAGAATACCTGCGGCAGTCAGGCATGAGTGTTGAAGAAGGTAGGAGAGTGCATTGAGTACAGAGAGAGATGGCGACAGTTGATTCGACGGCCTAACCCCATGTAAATGGGGAAAAAGGAGGCTGAGGATGATGATGATGATGATGGTTGGTTTTGGTTATTTGTTATGTTCTAACAGTTTGATATGAGCTGTATTATAAATTATTCTAGTCGATATATGCATACCATTTCAAGCTGAAATGTTTCTTTTTTCATAATTCAAAGTAGAAATTGTTGCTAGAAGTTGCATTTAGTATTCATCAGTTATAGTCATATTGAAATATATGACTTTTTTGATTAATCTGTCATTAATATCCCTTCTTCTCCATCACTTTTCTGAACTGGAACTGCTGCATCTTCACCAGAATCCCTTATTTCTTGTTAAACTCAGCTGAAGAGACCTCAGATTTTTCCCCTCTTGTCTTGTTTATGTATTTTAATGCTGTCACCCAGTTGTTTCAGTTAATTTAATGGTCTTCAAATGACCTGTGTTGTCTTCATCACCTAACACACTTGTAGGTTATTGATTTCAAAATGTGAAAGTACACTTTAATTTTAATTTAAGCAAATGATGTTCAATGTATTATTTTTTTCCTGATGGGATTGTTAATATGGCCACAAATCTGTTCTGATAGATGATGTTATTCACATTAAACGTATCCAGCATTAGTGAAGGCGTATTTAGATCACATGCATTTATTATGGAGTCTGCTGTCATATTGGTTACAGAATATGTGCAGTACTGTCCACATCTTTAGTTTGTTTTTTGTTTTTCAGTGCATGGTAGGACCACTTAGCTCACTCTTTGTTTCTTGTTCGACAGTTTATGGATATTCCATGTATTTCTGTTTTTGTAATATGCCATAACTTTTAACTTTAATATACTATCCTTTTTCTGTGCCAGCCATTCTAGTTCTGTTACCTGGCACAATTTTATATCCACATCTCTCTATATGTATATACACACACACACACACACACACACATATATATATATATATATATATATATATGTGTGTGTGTGTGTGTGTGTGTGTGTGTGTGTGTATATACATTTTTATTTATTCTCAGTTGCTACTATCCATGTCCCCATTACTGTTACTGCTTCTTCCTGATATTTTTGAATTCTAAATATGTCTTTTTTCCTTAAGCTTCGTGTTGTCTAATAGTAGTCTGGTTCTGTGATGTTTACTCGTCAGTTTTTCAGTTTATTTATTTTGTTTTTTAATCTTCGTGCCCTTTAAGTAAAATACCTTTTTATTCCATTATTTTCTTCTTTATTTTGTTCACAATTAATTTATTTATGTTTTTGCTTTTGTTGACCGTGGTAGTCTGACTGGGCAAGAAAAGGCCCTTTTCTGCAGAGACCCTAGGACAAAAAGCATCAAGCAATGAGAATAAAAATGAATATACTAATGTTTTAATAAAACAAAGACGTTATTCAATAATGGTTCTAATATGTAGTGTTATAATGAAATATTACATTAAGAATAGAAACAATATGAAGTAATTGTCTAATGCATACAACGTTTATGAAACCTAACATTAATATAAAGGTCTTTGACAGTGATATTCAGTTTATCCAACATTAAAAAGTAAAAGTTGATTTTACAGTTGGAAGAAAAGGAAGCAGAGTAAGGGGGAACAGGAAGAAATACTAAGAAAGTGGGAGGGGTGGTGGGGACAGCTAAGAGGGGAAGAGAAGGAATTTACGAAAATTGGAGTAAAAGGGAGACATTTGTGAACAAATGGATGTGAGATGTATAACTTTATGAAAAAAATGAAACTTTGAAGAAATAAGAGATGACTAGGTCTTCCCTCTCTGTGGTGCCCTGTCACTACACCAACTTTCATATATGTGATAAGGAGTGAATTATAGCAGCAGGCATGGGTGGATGTCTCCATGTGTCCTTTACCTATGCTGCTTCTGATCAAGTGTCAGAGCAGTTACATAAATAGGTGAGCAACTTGTCTTTGATTGGTTGGTTCACTCTTCAGTCAGGTTCGGGGAAAATTAAAGAACAAATCTAAATGGAGTCTGAGACAATGATGGGAAAACCCTCAAGTGAAATTATACGGAGGTGATGTGAGGCAAAACCTCCTTTTAAAACATCTTCAGACAGTCTACCTATGAGTGCTAGCCTACCTTCACTCATTTGAAGCCACCAGTAGCTTCACAGGAAGAATATATTAACTTCTTCAGCTCTGTTTACTAGGTTAGTCCCACTGAAACAAATGCCCATTCACATGGGGAGACCCAGGATACAAATCTGCAAATACAGACATGCAGAAAGGTGTTTACAAGTATAAAGCTGTACATTAACTTCCTTGTACTGGACTGATACCTATTTCTGATGTACATTTACAACAGTTACCCATTCACTATGGTAATTTAGATGAGCAGTATTTTTCCTGGGGGAATTAAGATTAACAGAACTTGTTGCTGTTGCAGTTACTTAGACAAACCCACCACCTAGTCTGGTTATTCATGTTTGTTCCATATCCAACATACAAGTTTCCTTAATTTATTTACCTCAGAATACCTGATGTGAGTAAATACTTCTTTAGCAGGCATTTAAGCTAGCACGTGTGGAAGCATCCTACTTTCCCATAAAGTTAAGTACATTAATAAGGCAGATAAAAAAATAATCAGTCTAGTAAGGTAGAGCAGTCACATAGCTAGGGAAGGTTGGGAGGGGAAATTGCCCCAGGTGCAAAGTGTTAGGGGGTGCAATCGGCCATCCGTTATCCTGATCTCTGTTTAGTGCATTACCGGCTTTTAAAAGCTAGTATTGCATTTGTGGTTAAACCTGAGTACTGTAATGCACAGTGTGTGGTCTAAACTGTAGCAGTCAGTTTGCTACAGTTTAAAAGTACAAAAAAAAAAAAAAACAAAACTGAGTGCTGTAGTACTCCATGCAGTGAGTAAACTAGCAACTGCTTGTCAAGATAATAGATCATGTGATTCCTGGATTGGATACTGGATTCACTCCCGATGTTCATCGTGTTACACTGCTGCAGTCATCACACTTGGGTTATCCTGCCGTCAGGCAGTCCCGCAGTCGGCCAGAGTTCCAAAGTCTTGGTCCGGCGTTGGTTGCTGTCGCTTCTTCCCTGACATCAGTGCGCCAGGGGTATATAAGATGCATCCGATGCCATTTTCTTCAGTCTTTCTTGCCGCGCGGTGCCCAAAGCAAAAGCAGTTCGCAAGTGCCGGTCGGCCGACTCCTGAGATTTTCGAAGTCGAATTTCAGATCCGAAGTCTTCAATAAAGCTAAGTACCCCATTGGGGAAACTTTTTTCTTGCCTCAGACCGATGTCAGAAAAAGTTAATAATTGTATTTCTTGTGGGAAGCAAATACCTCATAAGGACTTCCACTCTTACTGTATTCCATGCCTAGGCCCTGATCACGACGTCACTAGTTGTCGGTTTTGTGCTAGATTTAACAAATGCACTATAAAACGACATTTTGATTTTGCTTTGCACTACTTTGGCCGAAGGTTCAATTATACAATGCCGTCGGAACAACCGACGACCGCAATTCATAAAAATCACAAAGACAAGGATAAAGATAGGCATCCGAGGTCCAAAACTGACGACGAAGCCTCTTCTAGGCCAGTCGCCAGTTTGCCGGTTCTCAGTGAGGTGCTTTCGCAGCCCCTGACACCCGCTACCTCAGAGCTGCAGGCAGCCTCCGACTCCCACGTGGAGACAACTAGGCCTCTGGAAACTCAAGGTATTGGGCCTACGGAAACTAATCCCTCAGATGGGTCCAGAGCCGCTGAGCAGGCATCGGCTTCTGAGGGTGTTTTCAGACCTTCACAACTTACCATTAAAGCAACAGCCAAGACAAAAACACCATTAAAGACAAAGAAGCAAGTACAGCATTCTCCTGGACAGTCCTCCATGCCTAAAAAACAGATGCTCAAAATGGCCGAAGACCTCATTGCTCTAATCAGGGGTTCCCATCCCCCTCCTGAGAAAAGGACTAGTCAGGATACAGACTATGATTCCTCTGATCAGGCTTCCATTTCCTCTGATTCCTCTTCAGACCAGGGATACTCTCTACCCCCCTATGAGGACTCTGATGCTGAAGATTCTATCCCTTCAGCCTCTCCTCCTGAGGATTACTCTTTTGGCGAAACTTTACATACCATGAGGGAGCATTTCCATTGGGAAAGTCAGGATTATTCAGAATCCAAGAAAAGGCTCAGGGACTTCCTTTTATTGCCTCAGCACAGGCCCCTTGCTATTCCGCCTGTGTTAGATATTGTGGATGATGTGTTCTCTGAATCCAGCTTATCTCCTGATTCTTTGCCCCCTGCACCAGCCAAGCCAGATAGGTACTATAGAGTCCCTGACTCTCACAAGTTTCTTTATAAAACCCTTCTGCTGACCCAGAAACCATTTCCCAGGGTCCCAAAGGGGTTAAGGCTTCCATTGCAAAAAATCCAGTCCCCTCTGACAGAGATTCTAGAGCATTGGATAGATGGGGGAAGAAAGTTTACACTTCTGCAACTTTAGCAGTAAGGGCTTTAAATTGCCAGTTTCACATGCTTAAGTACCAACAATATTTAATGGCTCAGTTAAAACAGAAAATGCTTACAAGCTCAGAAGCTCCTGACTATAAAGAAATGCAGGATTTATTGCATGCAGTTGAACAGGTGGGAAAACATACTCTGCAATTTGGTTTTGATTCTTTGGAGGCCTCTTGTAGAGCCACAGTTACAGGTTCTGTGATTCGAAGACATGCTTGTTTAAAAGAACAGAGTTTACCTGACCATGTTAAGGCAAAATTATTGGATGCTCCTTTACAGCATGATACCTTGTTTGGTGTTAAGGCAGAAGAGGTGTTAAAGAAAATGGAGGATAAAGCTAAATCTATGCAAACAGTCAAAGATTTCTTACAGGTACAGCCACCTCGATTTAGCAGAAATTGGCCTACAAAGAATTGGTCCTTTCCAGTGTCAGACAGGCCACAGAGAGGTAGATACAGACGCCCAAGAGGCAGATCTCAACCCCAAGGCTCTTACAGACAACGACAGTGGGGTACCTCAACCCCAAAAGGAGGTGAGGACAAGTCTCAACCTTACAGGAAACAATCCCATTGACTTCCCCCTTCGTATGTCAAGCACTTCCCTTTTGGCAGCCCCCTTAGGGGGGAAACTTGCACTCTTTTTTTTTCTCAAAATTGGCAAACAATCACCCAAGACAAATGGGTTCTGAATATTGTGTCTCAAGGTTACAGGTTCCACTTTCACACTTTTCCAAGGCTAAAAGGAATGCCAGACCTGCCACAAAATCAATGGGCAGAGGCTCAAAAACAAATTTCAGCCTTCATGGACATGAGAGCTATTTAAAAAGTACCACAGCAGGAACAAGGACAAGGATTTTACTCAAGACTCTTCCTGGTCCCCAGAAAGGACAAAGCCTGGAGACCCATACTAGACCTTTCAACTCTAAATATTTACCTGGATGTTCCGAAATTCAAGATGTTGACACTACAGCAGTTTCTTCCCATGCTGGGCAAGAAGGCTTGGCTTGTTACTTTGGACCTCAAAGAGGCATACCTGCATGTCCCTATCAGACAAGATTGCAGAAGATACCTCATATTCAAAGCTGGTACAATACACTACCAATTCTCTGCACTGCCCTTTGGGTTTATCTACTGCGCCCAGGGTCTTTACAAAGTGCCTGGCACTAGTAATTGCATTTTGCAGACAAAAAGGAATTCAAATATATCCATACCTGGACGACTGCCTCATTCAAGCAGAGAGAAAGGACATTCTTCTAAAGCATCTGGCATTTGTAAAAAGGTTGCTAATTTCTCTAGGGTACACAGTAAACGAAAAGAAGTCAAAACTAGTGCCCTCACAACAGATAATATTCCTGGGTGCCAGCTTAAATACAACGGCCCAGATGGCTTATCTCACGCCAGACAAACAAGGACAACTGACTCAATATTTTCAATTGCTGGCAAAAAAGTCCCATCTCGCTGCAAGAAAAATTCTGCAGGCCCTGGGATTCATGGCATCCTGCATACTACTAATTCCATATGCCAGACTGCATATGAGGAAATTACAATGGTACCTAAAAAGTGTTTGGACTCAACACTCTCACAGTTTAGAAACAGTAATACCAATAATTCCCTGCCTACGACAGGAGTTTAGATGGTGGGCGCAGGCATGTCACCTCAACAAGGGTCAGCCTTTCACTCTACCCACAGCCAGGCAGACTCTAACAACAGATGCTTCGGATTACGCCTGGGGAGCACACATGGCAGGAAAATGTATTCAGGGCAAGTGGACCACAGACCAAATGCATCTTCACATCAATCAAAGAGATGTTGGCTGTTCAAAATGCCCTAACAGCTTTCAAGGACCTTCTGCATCCAGGACAATTATTATTAAAGACAGACAACACCACAGTAATGTGGTACATAAACAAGCAAGGGGGCACTCATTCTTATCCCCTATGCAGGCAAGCCATGACCTTGTGGAACACAGCTCTAACTTATCAAGTTCATCTGCAAGCACAATTCCTGCCAGGAAAGAAAAATACTCTGGCAGATGATCTAAGCAGAAATATCATGGACCCTCACGAATGGAAATTGAATCCACAAATCTTCAGCATGGTAACACAAAAATGGGGGTGCCCAGACATAGATCTTTTTGCCTCCCCACTGAATTGCCAACTACAAAAATTCTGCACAAGGACTTACCACACACAAGCATGGAAAGTGGATGCTCTTTCATTCAGCTGGAAAAGCCTAAAAGTTTATGCCTTCCCACCACTGCCTCTCCTTTCAAAGGTACTCCTAAAAGCCAGACAAGAAAAACCACAGATGATCCTGATTGCTCCAGACTGGCCACGCCAGCACTGGTACCCAATCTTAAAGAACTTAGCTCAAGGCCCATCATGGATTTTGCCTCAAATTTCACACCTTCTGACTCAACAAAACAATCAGATCCTGCACGGTCAGCTCAAAACCTAAACCTGGCTGCATGGCAGATTCATTAGTCAAACAGGCAACACCTCTCTCTAAAGCTGTTATGGATGTCATTTTGGAGGCCAGGAGGCCTAGCACCAGGAAATCTTACTCAGAAAAATGGAAGAGATTCTGTGCCTGGAACCAGGCTCAAAGCCTTGACCCTCTTGTCCCAAACATTCCTCAGATTTTACAATACTTAACTGAGATGCTGGACCAAGGCCTATCCTTCTCATCAATTAAGATCCATGCCTCTGCCATTTCAGCTCATTACAACACGGATCCTCCATTATTCTCTCATCCCTTCCTAAAGCAGCACCTCAGAAGGGGCTAAAAACAGAAGACCACCCCAGAGAGCACCAATGTGGGACCTCAATTCAGTTTTGGAAAAACTGACCTTGCCACTTTGAGCCAGCTAATACAGCCAATCTAAAATTTTATCATGGAAAACAGCTCTGCTCCTGGCAGTAACTTCAGCACGAAGAGTCTCAGAGCTACAGGCATTAATGGCAGTGGAACCTTTTATAATATTTCATCAGGACAGGGTTTCTTTAAGGACAAACCCTACCTTTATGCCAAAGGTGGTATCTAGTGTGGCTCTTAACCAAACCATCCATTTGCCAACTTTTTATCCAAACCCCAGAATAAAGGGGAGAAACTTCTGCACTCTTTGGACATACACAGGCAGCTACGCTTCTACTTGGACAAAACAAAAGCTTTCAGGAAAACTGAGCAACTGTTTGTAGCATATGCTGCAGGATCACAGGGCAAGGCTATCTCAAAGCAGACTATTTCCAAATGGATAGGACACTGTATTCATTACTGCTACACACAGCATGGAAAATCAGTCCCTAATAACATTAGGCCACATTCTACCAGAGCAACAGCCACTTCAACAGCCTTTCTCAGAGGAGTACCAACCAAGGAAATTTTGGAGGCTGCAACTTGGAGTTCAGTGCACACCTTTACCAAGCATTACCACTTGCCTCTTTACTCAAAATCCAGAGCAGGATTTGCCACTGCAGTTCTGCAGGGCCTCATAGCCAATCCTAACTCTTTATAGACCAGCCACCCAACCTTAGCTTTGGGATTCTACCCAAGTGTGATGACTGCAGCAGTGTAACACGATGAACATAGTACAGTTTTGTACCTACCATAAATGTAGATGTTCGAGTGTTCACACTGCTGCAGTCCAGGTTACCCTCCCTCCATCCCCTCTGTCCTAGCTGGACTTATCTATACCTTTCTGTCCTATACAACCTTTGTGGTGTATTTGCTTGTAACTGAAGGTATTGTTTTTATTTTTTATATATGTTTTATTAGCAATATGTATTGCCTACCTACTTGGGGGCACCTGACATCTGGGGCAAGAAAAACTGAAGAAAATGGCATTGGATGCATCTTATATACCCCTGGCGCACTGACGTCAGGGAAGAAGCGACAGCAACCGACGCCGGACCAAGACTTTGGAACTCTGGCCGACAGCAGGATAACCCAAGTGTGATGACTGTAGCAGTGTGAACACTTGAACATCTGCATTTATGGTAGATACAAAACTGTACTTTCTGTCAGACAAACTCTGTATTAGCGTTTTAAAAGTATTTTTTCCTTTGACACTTTCTCTTCAGCACATTGGGCAATGACCACCCTTCAGCACTCCTTGTTTCTGTAGCAGGTACGGGTTTTACAGGACTGGAATGCTAGCTTGTGGCCCAACCCTCCTCAGAGGATGCACTATTCACTCGCATGCACACACTTATGCCTAGGGCCAATTTAAAGAATCCAGTCCACCTACTGTGTGTCTTTGGAATGTGGAAGGAAACCAGAGCACCTGGTGGAAACCCACACGAATGCAGGGAAGACATGCAGACCCCACACAGAAAGCACCTAAATGAGAATTGAACCAGAGAACCTCTTGCAGTGAGGCAACAGCGCTAACACTACACCACTGCACTGATCATATGATTAGTGCTTAGAAATTCAAACAAATGGAGAGTGAGAGAAGGAACTAGGTGTGGCAGAAAATGTTAATATTGTAGTTAAGAGGTGGAGTATAAAGCAGGTTCAGAGACAATATAAACTATCATAAGGTTTATTTTAGAAGTATAAAGGAGGAGGGGTAGCAGTATCACAAAATTACGTATATGGCAAGTAGGAGCTCGAAAAACTATTTGGTGTTGGTGGTGAATGGTTGTGGTGCATAAGATTCTGAATGAAGAGAAATGGTTTGACAATATGGCAAGTTGTAGATAACAGTGGCATTTATCCTGATTTTATAAAGGAGCAGATCCATTTATCTGATAGGTAAAATTTTACTTGTGTTTTAAATGAATTTGCATTCTGAATAGATTTCAGTGCTAGTGGGATGTGGTTCCATAGTTTACACTATTTTAATATAGAGTTACCTGCAGAATTAGATGATTTGGTTATTGTCATTAGTGATTCTTCCATAGAGCATAACACTCTGTTGGGGCTTAATTTATAAGCTGTTGAGGGCAATTTTTTGTCTCACAGACAAATCTGTGTTGTAGTTAGCTGAAAGAGCTAGGTGATGTGGTAGTTCTTACCAGTTTAATTTTCTGACAGCCAAGCAGTGGTGTGTTTTCTTGTTATAGTTCAGTTGAAATTTGGGTATTTTATTATAACATTGCGCAAGTTTGGACAGTTATGAGACTTGAAGGTTGCTGAAGATTGGGACGGCACAGAGGAGGAAGAGACAGCAGAAAGAAAATATATGCTGTAGGTCTTCTGGCTATATCAGTGAGGTAGTTTTTTACTCTGCATAATGTGCCTAGGTTTTGATGATCTTTGTTTTAACCATGTGTTGATACATGGTGGTCGAAATTCAACTGGTCATCTATGATGACATCCGTTAATGTTGTGTGGTTTACTTGTCCTTTTGTGTTGTCAGAGATGGTAGCAAGTAATGCTGGTTTGGTACAGATGTGTTTTGAGATAAAGATCAATATATATATATATATATATATATATATATATATATATATATATATTTTTTTTACTGCTTAGAAGCAGTTGTGAATTATTTAGCTATTTTTCAAACAATAATAAGGATTGTTGTGTAAGGTCTTGGAGTTTAGAGAGAGGTGTGGCATAGAAGATTAGGGTCAAATCATCAGTGTATTGAAATAGGGTAGCATTTTTTCTGGCAGTGTAGAGGTCATTGATGAATATGCCAAAGTGTGGTGCCTAGTATGGATCCTTGTGGGACTCCAATACTTACTGGCAAGAAGGTGGAAAAATCATTTTTCCATTTCACTGCTTGGGGTCTGTTTAAGGGGTAGCTATAGAACCATTGCAGTGAAGAGCTGGTGAGCCCTAAGGATAAGATTTTATGTAATAGTTTCTGGTGGGAGACAGTATCAAATGCTTTTAATAAATCTAAGAAGATGGTGGAGACTAGGCATCTAGCGTTTCTTTGATTGTTAATAATATTAAAATTCAGCAAAACAGTAGTTGCACTGTGATGAGGATGGAAGTTATGTTAGATTGAAGACATAAGCTGATTATCTATTAGATAGTTGAGAAGTTGTGAATTTAGACATTTTTCTAATATTTATTTTGACAGGGGAGATAAAATGGCAGTTGGTCTATAGTCTGAAAGATCTGTATTGATTCCACCCGTGTAGAGTGGGATAATATAGCATGAGGCTTTGCTTTTAGATATGGATTGATTTAGCAGACATCAGACTGGAAACACAATAGCCTCAGCTGCTATTTTAAGATATTCAACAGGTAGATTGTTGTGGTCACTCGAGGATACAGGAAAATAGGAGATATGACCAGCAAAGCTCAGATTTCACATAAGGGTCTCATTCATCTGATAGTATTGATAGCAATACACTGCCTGGATATGTGGACAATCAAGGAAACATGATATGGAGATAGTCTTAATTAGAATGACAGTCTATAGGAGAGACACTAAGAGTAAAACTAAATGAGAACCAGCTGTTTTCCTAAGAGAAGTGATTAGAGTAATGGAAGGAGGCAGTACAGGTGTCTGTTAATTCAAAATGGAGATGAAGGGACAGTCTATGATATGGAAGGCAGCAAGGCTCAAGAAAGCATCATCCAGTGATGGTGTTCAGAGTAATTATGTCACTAGTGGCAAGTCTTAACAAAATAAAGTGTGTTGGACTTCAGACAGTCTGACTGGCAAATTGTGACATTGTCTCAGAAATACATTAGGTGACAGTCTTGGAGGAACAGTGTGAGAAATATAGAGAAAACTGACACAGGAAGGACATTGAACTATTAGGTAGAGGAAATCAACATAACAGTGGAAAACAGTCACTGCAGTTTTCATCAAGGGTGGAAGTGAAAATGTAGTGGGAAGTAAGGCATTTAGAAAGTACGAGGAAACTCATAAGAGCAGGAAAGAAAACAGTTCAGTAATCCAATTAAGATGATAAAAGCCCAGACTAAAAATATACTGCAGGCTATAAGAAGTTAAAATAACACATTTTATAGGTATGGCAGGAAAGAGGCAAAATCTAAGAGTATTTTGGTCAGTAGTAAGATCTGTGTTATTGCTCTGTGATGTGAGGCTCATTTCTGACCTTGGGTCACTTTCGCTTCGGCATTTTGCATGCTCTCTGTAATGAATTAATGGGTTCTTTTCGAATAGTTCTGTTTTTTTTCCAGTTTCCCAAAGCCTGCTTGTTGATTGGCAACACAGAATTTTGTATATTCCTATAGCCATCTATATCTATATATGCATCTGCATATATGTATATATCCGTGTACACACACACACACACACATATATATATATATATATATATATATATAAGTCTGTATCTATATATATATATATATATATATATATCTGTGCATATATATGTTTTGTGTATATTCTGCATTGTATCTGAAAAAAGACAATGCACTAGCCCATTTACTCAGTTCAAAATAGCTAGAGTGATAAATAATTAGCTAGACAGATGCGTAGCTTAATATTTTAAACCTCTTCCACAGGGTTTCTTCTAAACTCAGCTCAGGACTATATATATTGAATCAGCCTTGCGCATGGTTCAAAATACAATATATCTCACTTCCTACTGTTCTGTGTTTATTTGTATACCACTCTGTGATCTGTGTGCACCTTCTGGGGAACTGACTTACTCCTTTGGTGAATGGATCTCTCCTAGCTGCCATTTTGCATTGTATAAGTAACCATGTGGAAATCATAAAGGAAATTCTGCAATGACAGGAAACCATCAATGTAAATTATTCATAATGTGATAGACAGTTATCTTCTCCATCTTCCCTTTTCTTCCTGTCCCAGAGTATTATAAGTGTATAAATGGTTACTTTCCCGTCCCCAAGCTTTGCACAACATACTCCTAGTTAGGTTCCCAGTTCCTGTTAGCTGCCAGGTGCAGTATGAATAATAGTGGTCCCCACCTGCTCATATTCTTGGTATGGTGAGAAGAATGGCTTGTAGACAAAGTAATGTAATGTAATGTGTGTTATACCTCAACATTTTGAAAAAAATCTGCATTGAACTAATTATAGCTTTTCCCATTTTTTTAACTTCTTGGAAGGATGGTTTAATGCATGAGGGCTAAAAAAGGAAAGGTGTGATTTATCTTCATAAAAATGATAGCAAAGGGAAGGAGTCCTGTTAGTTTAAGCATATAACTTGAAAAATGATTGAATTTCTAGTAAAGGAAATAATTCTGCTGAATTTGCTATAGCCAGTGAGGTACAGAATGCAAAGTAGTATGGATTGATAGAGCATACCCCAAATATAATGAAAGTACCTGACAGCAGTTTTACCAAGGTACTTGACACATTCTTAATGAAAAGATGAATTATGGAAGATAGCTGCCTGTGGAGGTCAAAGTGCGCTGTCTTTGGCTAAAATGTGGCTTAACCAGAACACAAGAAATTTGATAGTATACTGAATCCACATTGAAGGAGGAAGCATTAGTGTTGCACTATAAAGTTCAGTTTTGGAGCCATTTGTGTTCATTGTCTGTATCTGTGGCAATGTGGGTAGGATAAGGGGAAATGTCTTCCTGCAGATGACACAAAAATCTTTGGTGTCATTTCCCTACTCATCAAGTTTTTGGTGGAAAAAAACTCAATGCATCAGGTTCAACATCCAAATGTTGAACTTCACAATCATTGTTTTCCATAGGAAGTAACTGCTACTATAGTTTCTAACGGTTTACTATTGAAATTGCGATTGAACTTGGTCGAACAGCCACTTCTGCGATGCATTTATGCGAACCGAAACTGCAAAAATTGTTCACAACCGACGGGCATTCGACCTCGACATTAACATAGTCGGATCGGCATTTCAGTAGTAAACCTTTTCTAACTGAATGAGTGCATGGGGGGGGGTTAACACCCTTCAAAAAATGCATATTTTTTCATTCAGTAGAGGTTCTGATGAATTGATTTTTAGTAGGCTGGATCTTGGCTGAATTGCATCTAGATAGCTGTCATGGTAACAAGACTGATGTAGAAGTTTATGTGGGTCAGATATGAAGCAATGTCACAAAGTTAGATAAATGCTTAAATGTGTGACAGCTCAGATTCAACACTGAAAAATACAACATAATATACTAGCTAACAGTATTCCAAAAAGAAGAGTATATACTGTGATGGGCAGTAAAGACCACGTAAAAGGAAATGGTCTTTACTGTAATTAGACAGACAACGACACAAGTGAAAAGGGTCCTTAAGTGTAATTATATGGATAGCAGCATAAATGTAAAGGGTCTTAAAAGTAATTTTATTGCATAATCTGAAAGTGGATGATATGAAAAGACAGTTATAAATTTCAGAGAATTTTCAGATGCATATACAGTGGCACTGCCAAAAGAAAATATGGAAGTATTCTTCCTGTATACATTGGATTGGTAAGGTAACACTTGAGAGTACTCCATGCAGTTTTAAATCCCTCCACTATTAGAATGCTAACTGAATGGGGGATGTCCAGATAATGGTAATAAAAAGATGCACAACTAGCAGAAGAAGAGCTGTAAGGTTCAGTGAACATAATACATCCATGGAGCAATGTAAGGAGAGAGAATATTGGAATAATTTAAGTGCATTACTTGAAAAATTCCAAGACAGTATCCTATTTCAAAGAAAAGGATGTTTGAGAACAAGGGCCACAACTGGTGGGTAGAAAAAGTATTTCGGAAGGATGTTAGGACTTTTTTCCACAAATCCTGTTCTTCTTTCGGCTGTTCCCATTAGAGGTCACCACACCGGATCATCTGTTTCCATTTCTTCCTGCCCTCTGCATCTTGCTCTGTCACACCAACCATCTGCATGTCCTCTCTCACCACATCCATAAAACTTCTCTTAGGCCTTCCTCTTTTCCTCTTACCTGGCAGCTCCATCCTTATCTTCCTTTTCCCAATATACCCAGCATCCCTCCTCAGCACATGTCCAAACCAACACAGTCTCGCCTTTCTGGCTTTTTCCTCCAAACCGTCCAACCTGAGCTGACCCTATAATATACTGATTCCTAATCCTGTCCATCCTCATCACACCCAATCCAAATCTTCACATCTTTAACTCTGCCACCTCCAGCTCTGACTCTTGCCTTTTTGTCAAGGCCACCGTCTCCAACCCATATAACATAGCTGGTCTCACTACCCTCTTGTAGGCCTTCCCTTTCACTCTTACTGGTACCCGTCTGTCACAAATCACACCTGACACTCTTCTCCACCCATTCCACCCTGCCTGTGCTGTCTTCTTCATCTCTCTTTCACACTCACCATTACTCTGAAGTGTTGATCCCAAGTATTTAAATTCATCCACCTTCGCCAACTCTACTCCTTGCATCCTCACCATTCCTGTGTCCTCTTTCTCATTCACGCACATATATTCTCTCTTAGCCCTACTGACCTTCATTCCTCTCCTCTCTAAAGCTTATCTCCACCTCTCCAGGGTCTCTTTAACCTGTTCCCTACTCTCACTGCAGATCACAATGTCATCAGCAAATATCGTAGTCCACAGGGACTCCAGACTGATCTCGTCTGTCAACCTGTCCATCACTATTTTCCACAAATAATGTTGCAAATATGTAATATAGCCTTCTTGAGGAAGTTTTGAATCAAAAGTAGAGCTGCAGTTCAAGAATGCCTGAGCTTTGTACAAAGCAGTTCTAACAGGATATAGGAAGAAATATAACATTGGTTAATAACGTACTGCAACTTATTCATTAAGTGGAAATCTGAACCAAATAGTACAAATGTTTTTTGTATGTGTTTCTTTGAAAGTATTAGTCAGATGTTTATGATAGTGAGGCAGGTAGCTCACTCTGCCGTGCCTAATGCGAATGCTGGACAAGAAATATAAAAACTGCAACTTTTTGTTAATGGTAAAGAAATGGAAAGTCTGTAACAATCTGTGAAGCCTTTAAAGTAACTATAAACTATGTCATACAGATAACTCAATGCCCACTTAAGTATTTATATGCATGTATGAGTATATATATATATATATATATATATATATATATATATATATATATATATATATCTGGATCTAGGACTTTTGATCAAAAGATCAAAAGCCAGAATCCATTACCACCGAACACACTTTAACAAAAGCGCTTTCATCAAAAAAGCGCTTACGTTAAAGTATGTTAAAAAAACAAAACAAAATCTACTTGAATGCCCCGACACCCCCCTACTTTAATATTCTCACTCCAAAGTCACACTACAGTGGGGAAAAGGGAATTTTCCCATACCGCACCGTAGTACGACCGGAACAACAAGAATACTTGCGCAAAAGTGCTGCTTCGGTGAACAGCACTTTCACGCAAGTATGCTCACCAAATTGGGATTCAATGAAAGATGCAGTCTAGCATCTGTACGGATCCCATATATATATATATATATATATATATATATATATATATATATATATATATGTGTATGTATATATATTTTTTTTTTTTTTAATTTTACCATGTGTTTCTCAAACTACAAAAAAGTCTATTCTCCCTTAATTATCAAAAAAAAACTTTCAAGTTTGAGACTCCCCATACAGAAAAATATATACAGCACTGTAATATATATGTATGTCTCTATATCTCCATATCTCTCTGTTTATAGAAAGAGATAGATACACACATGTATGTATTATATATAGATGTAAATATGAGGTTGCAGTTCACTCTGTCAAATGCTGACTTTGCTGATATAGTATACTGTTATCCTTTTTATCAAAACACTTTGAGTGCAGCTTTTACAGACTGAAGGAAAGTTAACTGTTCCATTCTGTGCAGAAGTGTGCTGTGGGTTGTGGTAAATGGCTGAATGCGTTAATGCCAAATATATTGAATGCTTCACTATTAGGTGTGGGAGTGTATGTGTGTGTGTGTGGGGGGGGGGTCCAGGTTAGGGTTAGTTAAAGGGATAGTTTTAGTTGTGTACACATTTGCTAGTGTATAGGAAGTATGTACGAGTGTCTTATGTAGTGGCACTGTTAGGGAAACTCATCTCCAAACGAGAGGTTAGTTCTCCATTTTTGATGGGTGTGATTGTGGCCATATTTTCACAGTCAGTTAAAGTGGGTTTCAGTGTACAGAAGCTGATTTAGTGAGTGTCAATGCTTATACATTTTGAGATTTGATAATATACTCATGTATTCAAAAACAAGAGCACTTAGAGGAAAACAGGAATTACTGTAAACCCAGAAAGAATTTGCAGTTTTTCGACATGTATTCATTACAAAGGCACAGAGTTCTATATAGGCTGTTCGTCCTGAAATGATGAAGACACATAGACTAGTAATTTAATGATCTGCAAGATTTTCTCATATGGAATATAGTAGTTTGTGGCACAGGAAATGATGAAACAAGGAGCAGACTTTTAGGAGAAATAGACCTGACCTTTTCTGAATCTGTGAACATGTGCAGAGAACGTGGAATTCCCAGTGTACAGATTAAAAGCACTGATGAAAAAGAATGAATGTAAAATAAAATGTGAGTCTAATAATAAAGTAAAAATAACAGAAATAAAAATGGGCTGAGCTGTAAAAGCAATGCATATGACATGAAAAGCCATGTGGCTTCCGTGATGTAGACTAGAGTGATCACGTCATGTTAATTAAGGCTTGCAGGGTGTGTCTATAAGCGTAAGAGCACACATTGCCCTGCTTTCCATCAATATTGCAGAATCTGTACTAAGAAATTTCATTTTTAATGGATGTGTAAACGCAAACAAATGTGTGCCAAAGAATTTTCATACTACTGAACAAATGTTTGCAAATGAGATGCTTGTTGGCAATGTTTAATTGAAAATATATGATATCTAAAACTGCCTTAACAGCACAGAGAAGAGAATGCAAGTTAGACTTTTTGAAAGGAATACAGAGAATTCATGTGAAGAATGTAAACACAGGTGCAAAGTGTGTTATCTTGTCTGAAAATACTGTTAACTAGCTGGTAATAGAAAGTACTGAAGGGAGATAATGTGTGGACATTCTTAACCAGTTTTAACTTCTAGGAAGCACTGTTAGGTAAGAAAATATGCTGATGTGCAAGTACAGACTTCTTTTGCAAATAAATTCTTGGGTCATTTAGCTTCTGTGCCACTATACAACATACACTGTGTGGAAAGGCAAGAGGAGGTGGAGTCTGCATCTGTGTTAACAAAAGATGGAGCAGCAACTGTGAAATCTTACTATCACACCACTGTGAAAGTTACCTGTCCATTAAATGTAGACCATTTTACTTGCCCAGGGAGCTGAATGGGGTCATTTTAACAGTGGTATATATCCCACCTAGTCCTAATACCACTGAGGCTCCAAGTAAACTATGCTATCACATGGTTGAGCTGCAGAGCAAATATACTGAATTTGTACAAGTGGCAGCTGGTGACTTTAATAAAGCAGATCTGAAAGATGTACTTGCCCACTACCAGCAACATGTGGACATTCCTACAAGGGGTGATAATATCCTGGACAAGGTGTACATAAACTTAAAGAAAGCTTATAAGGCAGTGCAACTTCCACAAATGGGAAACTGTGACCATTATACCGTCATGCTGTCACCAGCTTACAAACTGCACTGGTCAGAGAGAAACCCACCAAGAAACAAATCAGGGTATTGCCTGAAGGGGCTCTGGAGGTCCTCCAAGACTGCTTTGAAAGAACTAGCTAGGATATGTTCAGGGAGGCAGCCACAGTGAATTGGCATCTGAACATTGATGAATACACTGAGGTAGTGATTGCATACATTTTGAATTGTGTTGATGGGGTAACAAATACCAAGAGTGTCACTATTAGAGCTAGCCAGAAGCCATGTCTCACCCCTAAGGTATATGAGCTTCTGAAGGAGAGAAATGCAGCTTACAGGGCTAAGGACAAACCAGCCCTAAGTGTAGCAAAAGGTAGTTTGAGGAGGGGGAAAAAGGACGCTAAGAGGGAGTATGGCAGAATGGTACAGAGCCACTTTGAAGACATGAAGGATGCAAGGAGACTATGGCAAGGCATACAGGAGATCACTGGCTGCAAAGTCAGGTAAGCACAGTGTGAGGACAGCATTGAATTCATGGACAGCTTAAACATCTTCTTTGGTAGATTTGAGGAAAGAAACAACAGGTTGGCACTAAAGCTACCCACTGATGAGAAGGATGCAGTACTCAGCCTCAGCACAGAGAAGGTAAGAAGAGAGCTAAGGAGAGTGAACCCCAGGAAGGCTGCTGGCCCAGACAACATACTGGGCAAACTGTTTAAAGGCTGTGCTGATCAGCTGTGCACAGTACTCAAGGAAATATTCAACACCTGACTTGCCATGGCAAAAGTACCCTCATGCTACAAGGAAACTAACATCATCCCACTACCTAAGAAAATCACTCCCTCCAGCCCTGATGACTACAGACTAGTCGCTGTGACATCTATTGTTATGAAATGTTTTGAGCAGCTGGTCAAAAATCATCTTTCATCATGCCTACTCTGTGATTTTGACCCTCTGCAGTTGGCATACAGAGCTAACCAGTCCATGGCAGATGCCATATCAGTAGTACTATACATCTCCCTTGAGCATTTAGAAGGCAAAAACAACTATGTGAGGATGCTGTTCATGGACTTCAGTTCTGCATTTAATATGGTACCAATGCAGCTGATAGAAAAACTGTCACATTTAGGAATCGGTGAACATGTCTGTAACTGTATCCTGGACTTCCTGATTGAGAGACCACAAAGGGTGTGTTCAGGTAAGAAGACATCAGAATATGTCATGATTAACACCAGAGTTCCACAGGGTTGTGTTCTTATCCCACTATTATTCACCATCCTGACCCATGACTTTTATGCTAAGCACAAGTCCAACCATATCATCAAGTTTGCTGATGACTCAGGCCGAATGTAAATACTGTACATAGTTATTAATTTAAATTTAGAATATAATGTATATGATTTAACGTGATATTTGTTTGAAAATAAAAACTGAGTAAAAAAAAAAAGCTTGCAGATGACACCATAGTTATGGGGCTCATCACAAAAGAGGATGAAAGGACGTACAGAGAGGAGGTGGCATCTCTGATCAGTTGGTGCGAGGGGAACAACCTTGACCTGAATGTAAGCAAGACCAAAAAGATTATCATCAACTTCAGGAAAAGGAGAACAAACCACCCAGTACTCAGGATCAATGGTGAGAGTGTGGAGAAGGTTAAGAGTACAAAATTCGTGGGTGTACACATGTCAGAGGATCTCTCGTGGTCAAGAAAGCACACCAATGCCTCCACTTTAAAAAGGCTGAATAAAGCTAAGCTTCTTCCTCATAATCTCTCCACCTTCTAAAGATCAGCTGTTATAGATGTGCAATAGAGAGCATCCTCACCTGCAACTTCACAGTGTGGTTTGGAAGCTGCACATTTACAGAAAGGAAGGCACTACAAAGAGTGGTGAGGGTTGCAGAGAAGGTAACAGGTTACAGTCTTCCATCGATACCACATCTCTATTCTGCAAGAAGCATCTGAAAGGCCACCAAAATAACACAAGACAACACACATCCTGCGCATGGACTGTTTAAGCATCTGGCATCGGGCAGGAGATATCGCAGCATCCACTGCAGGACAAGATTCGGTAACAGTTTCTACCCTACAGTGATTAGACTTCTGAACACGGGCACTAGTCCCAGAGGTCTGGACACAAGTCAGTTTTTATTTATTTGTGCAATATATACTTACATATATTCCAAGTAAGTGCAATATTTATGTATTATATCCATAGTATTATTTAACTCACACAAGAGCAGTATTAGACAAATAATTTAGGCATTTCAATCTGTAGTGTGTTTTGTATTACTTTAAACAGGGTAGTTACTTTAACTCAGGGAAGGGTATTCTTTTTGTGTATGAGTGTTGGTAAATGTCTCTGCTCTTTCTTGCATATTGGGAGTAGTGTTGTATTTGTTAGTTATGTTTATTCCTGTACTTGCACTGTATGTGTTGTTTCACTTTCCTTTGTAATCTCAAGAATTGAGGTCATGCACGAAATTTCATTTAAGCTACATGTGTGTAGTTCTAAATTAAATGACAATAAAGTTTACTTTGACTTTGACTTCTGGGAAGCTAGAACAACAGATTCACAATGTAAAACCAAACAGTATGTGTGAACGTTAGCAAACGTGTATATTTCAGATGGTGCATAGAACCATGGCAGTGATATCCTACATGACTGTGCTGATTTTTACAGGCTTAGAAAGATTGCCAAGCAGGGGCGGCCCGTGCTATCGGACTGCCGGACTGCAGCCCCCTCAAACCAAAAAGAACTCAAAAAAATAAAAAAAAAAAAAAGTTTTAAATTTAGGACTAAGCGCATGAGTAGACCAGAGTACTGGTCTACTGTATGCTCACGGCAGTCCGGCAGGACTGATAGGGAAACGCAAGGAGATGTCTGTGCACTTTAAAGTGCACAGACACGCTTGGATTATAGAGCGCGGCCGGACTGCAACACGAGCAGCAGGAATGGGAGCTGCAGTCTCGTCGGGAAAGGGTTTTGGATGCGATCTACTCGCAAGTCGTTGGAGTATTGCGGGAAGGGGTTTGGATCTAACGGTGGAGGACAGGTAAGTGTTGAATATATGGTGCTTGTGAAACTGGTTAGTATGAAAAACAGGTGTGTGTGTGTGTGTGTGTGTGTGTGTGTGTGTGTGTGTGTGTGTGTGTGTGTGTGTGTGTGTGTGTGTGTGTGTGTGTGTGTGTGTGTGTGTGTGTGTGTGTGTAGCAGCTTCTGTTTAGTTCCAGATTCCCGTTTGCACAATTTCTCCACTCATTGAGTTCTTCTCCCTAGGACCCTATACCTTTCAATTGCTTGTGATTTTGGCTCTCAGATTTAGCCTTCCTTCTTTTAGGTTTATGATGCTTCTGATAAAAGTTAATCTTGTAAAATAATACATTATTAAGTAAATAATTTAAGCATATAGAAAGATTTACTACACTTAACTATATAGGATGTAATATGTAAAAATCTTCTATTGTGAAAAATAAGAAAGAGTTCTTCTTTCTGAACCTATGCTAAGATTTTTAATGGGTGCTGCTATGATTTTTTAATTTTTGGAGGATGAGGGGTACATAGCCCTGATGTTGAAATCAGTGATTTCTGTTTGTTGTGGGAAATTAATGCTGATGAGATTTCTAAGTATCGCTGGCAATGGATACTTTGCTTTGGAGGAAATCTCCCATCTTCTCGTTTATGCAGCTGTAAAGTTTGTATATATAAGTTCAAGGAGTTTGGGACATTCCCCACAAGGCAGGTGCAGGAAGACATATTCTGCAAAAACACTTGCTTTTAATTTTTATTTGGTTGTTGAATCGGGATCAGTTTAACTCATCAAAATAAGTTATTGTTAAGATAAACAGTGATTCATATGGCAAGCATTTGTGCAGGGATCTACAGGTTCTGGAATATTTATTTTATTTTATTTAGTTAACTTAGTTGGGTAGTAGATTGACAACAACAGACCCTTTCAGGCACAGGCTGGATTTTCATTAAAGTCATCTAAAGGCAGAGCAGAACCTCCTCACCAAGCAGGATATTGATGCCACTGTACTGCCCACAGATGCCAGTGTTCCCTTTGTTCACATACACAGGCACTGGAATGCTCATTCTTTGAGCAACTTGTGACATCCCTCACTCCTCTCTGTACAGGATGCCCATGTCCATCTTCCACATGACAGCTCCAATAGACACCCAAGCCGTTAATCAAACTCTGGTCATCTGTGTCTTATTCATTGGCTCATCATTATATGCCAGTAGAGCTATCTTCTACCTTTACTCATGCTCTCTGTATAGCTTACAATTTCTTAGTCTAGAATTTCATCTCTCCTGCTGTTCAAAATGGTGTTGGCCTAGAACATAATTGCAAGATTTTCTGGTGGTTATAACACAAGAATGATCATTGCATTTCAGTTAACAACCATTGATGGTTAGGGCTCAAACTTGATATATATAGAGCTATTCAACTCTGTTTCAGACAGACTGCTCTACTCAAATGTATTGCTTGGTACAATCTTATAAAATAATTCTTCTAATGAACTATGGTCATCAGTTGGTCAGCTAGTGGTCCTAACTAAACCCAAAAACAGGCTTACCCAGCTTTTTCTGTCTATTGGAATAGCTTTCATTTCTCTTGGTTGTTAATGTTTAAGATTGTTACATCACAGCTCCAAGGTTAAGGTTTTCAATCCCAATCTTTAGCCTTGCTTCTGTGGGCTTTGCACACACTTTCCAATTTTGGATAAGTTTTATCTGGATACTCCATTTTCCTTCCACCTTCTGAAAGCATGCAGCTCACAGCTATAGGTTTTCTGGTTTGATTCTTGGCTGGGGTGCCTTCTGTGTGGAGTCTGCATCTCATCCTTGTGTTTGTGTGGATTTGCTCTGGTGTCCTCCCATTTTACAAAGACATGTGTCTGCAGTATTTCTCCCTGGGCCTCTGCTGAAAATTGTTTTTATTCCGTCAGAAGTAAAATTGGCAGGCATTTGAATTTCAGACTTCATATTCTTCAGAAAATACATAGTAACACAACCTTTTATTCTAGCAGTTTTCTAAGTTTTTAGATGAATATTTGAAATTTGTCCTTATTTTTTGGACTGTATTACCCCATTATTGGCTTTGTCCAGGTTTTTTGTGCTAAGGTTGACAACTATGGCAAGCACTGAATTCACTGAATATGTCTGAGGGCTGTATTCCCTCATTACTGGGTTTGTCCAGGTGTTTTGTGATAAGAGGTTGACAGCTGTGGTGAGAACTGAATTCATTAAATGATAGCCAATTACATTTCAGTCTTCCTCTTTCACAAAGCAGCTGATTTGACGTAGTGGTATGTTGCTCTGACTGTTTTGCACATGGACCTTGGCAGTAAAATGTATGGTGGTAACACAGCATTTTTCTTTCACAAAGCAGGTGATTTGGCATAGTGGTATGTTGCTCTGACTCTTCTGCACAGGGACCTTGGCAGTAAAATGTATAGTAGTAACACAGCATCTTTATTTCACAAAGCAGGTGATTTGGCATAGTGGTATGTTGTTCTGACTCTTTTGCACAGGGACCTTGGCAGTAAAATGTATGGTGGTAACACAGCATTTTTCTTTCACAAAGCAGGTGATTTGGCATAGTGGTATGTTGCTCTGACTCTTTTGCACAGGGACCTTGGCAGTAAAATATATGGTGGTAACACAGCATTTTTTTTTCACAAAGCAGGTGATTTGGCATAGTGGTATGTTGCTCTGACTCTTTTGCACAGGGACCTTGGCAGTAAAATGTATGGTGGTAACACAGCATTTTATTCTAGCAACTTTCCTAGATTATACAAGCAATGTTTAATGTGTCCCTGGTTTTTGGCCTTTTGACCTCCAATAAATTTGACTTTTCCAGATTTCTTGTGCTGCGAAGTTGAGATGCAGTTGAGTATTGAGTAGATTTTACAAGGAGCTGAGAGCTGCAGGTGAAGAGAAGTTTAGTGCTGCTTATGCTAAGTCAGCAATACCACTATGCCAAGTTGTGTACTTACTTTTGATGCAGAAGGTTGTTGGTTCAACTCCCACAAGGGGTGAATGCTACCGTACTGAAAAACTTAAGATACTAACTATGAGCCTGTTGTCATTTTGCCATCCATTTCCTATTGCAATATTACTAGCTTATCATTTTTAATGTAATGTAGGCAATTTATTCCTCAGGGGCATCAGCCACTTATTTTTCGATGAAACCATGAAATATTAAGGTGTTTGCTAGCAGCAACCTCTTCATTAGTTACAGATTTATTTAATGTGAAATTATTTAGATGACTTTTTTACTTCAGAGATTGTGCATATTTACTGATAATGGTGGACTGCAGAATTATGCATATTTACTGATAATGGTGGACTGTAGAAGTTTGAGTAGACTTTTATGATGGAAATGTTCTGAATTGGGCAGTTTTGTCATCATTGGTGCATGCGTTTTGTTTCATTGTTTACTGGAAAAATGTTCAAAACAATAGGAAGGTGTATCAAAGAGCACATGTATGTATCATATGCAAGGGGCCTATGAATTGAAAACAGCCCAGAATTAATCTTTATCTGCCACTGGTAAAATGTATTTTCTTTGAATGTGGGTTTCAATGCTGTTTTAATGAATGTGAGTTTCAAGGGCAGAGAAGTTTTAATGCTGTTTGTTTAGCAGATGTCTACGTGTTTGTGCTGTAAAATGCAAAATAAAACTTTCAAATGAAGTCCAAATCATCATAGAAGTAAATCAGTATGCACATTAGCGTTTATGGTAAATGGAGTGAAATAGCTAAGTAATGGATCATTGGAATGGCTGCAGGGGGAGGCTCCATTCGACCATGATTTTGTGAGGGGGAAGGGCAGCAAACGTAGACAGCCCCAGCTGAACTATACCTCCCAACTGTCCAGATTTTCAAAGAATGAATAGATTTTTGCTTCTTATTTTTGGTTTGTTCCTCATAAAATTTGTGGTTTTCTGGCAAATCATTTAGGAATTAAGTCACTAAATAATGACACACTGAGTTTCAGACTTCATAACCTTCAGAAAAATGCATGCTAAAGTAAGACCTGTTGTTCTATCAACTGTCTCAGTTTATACAAGAGCATTTTTAGTACTGTTTGTGTTCCCCCAATATATTTGGCCTTGTCCAGATTTATTGCATTAACAGGTTGAGAGGTACATGCAAATAAAATGCTTTATAAAATTAGGCATAGCCAAACCTCTCAACTGTCTCTGATTTTGGCTCAAATAATAATCCCTCCGCAAAATAGCAATTGTGGAAGAAAACATGGAGGGTTTACAATTAAGAAATAACTGCAATAATTAGTTATAGATTACTTTTATTTTAGAAATGCATGTAGATTATTTTATTTTGTTGTCTGCTCAAGCTAGCAGTACTAATATTAGTGTCCCTATTTTGACAGGTTCCCAGCTGTATTGTGTGGCTATTTTTTATTTTTACATCACATTTTTGGTCCATTTTTCATAAAATTGTGTTTTTTTTGGCAAATTAGTGAAAAATCATTAAAGACTGAAGTTTTAAAATAATGGCAGACATTTGAGTTTCAGATTTCATACCATTCAGAAAATTCATACTAATGCAAGACCTATTATATTATCTTTCTAAGTTTATAAGAGCAATATTTTAAAAATTGTCCTTATTTTTGGGCCTTTGTCCTACTTCTTTGTATGGCTTTGTCCAGATTTCTTGTTCTGAGGTTGAGAGGTATGACAAATGTGTCAGGGTCATCACAGTGAGCCAGGGACATTTCAAATTGTGACATACTTGTCGCACCCCACTCCCCCATGTAGTGACTCTGGATGTGTTGAAGCAAGGCAAGGAGTAGTTATGCAGTGTAAATGTGCAGAGTACCCCATCCAAGGTAGACACAAGTACTATAGTTGCTTTTCATCTGTCCTTGATTTTTGCAGAATGGTCTGGTTTCTGTCATATTTTTTATACTGTGGATTTATGCTTATTACTCAGAGTGCCTGTTGCTCTGTGTTTAAGTAGCAATACTTTAATGACCATCAGGTAAGCTTGGCTGAGATTGTAAGATGCAAATAAACTTTAATAAGCATACTGTTAAAGAATTGCCAACATTGAAAGCCTTTCTGTTGTTGCCATGTAGAGAAGACTTAACTAGATAATGTATAAGCCTTGGGTATTGAAATGCATATGACAGTATTGTAATAAAGGACAGGATTACATTATTTTAAGAAGCTCATTACACTTGGAGACTTCCAGTCATCTTTGCAGGCTTTACCCGTAAACTAAACAGAATGCCAATTGTGTGGTCCATAACCTGTACAGTAATCCTTTTAAGCAATGTATCGTCAGCTTATTTCTTGTTTGCTTTTCATTTTTTACTTTGATCATGTTTTCCCCATGAAATGAAACAAGTAGATAGTTGTCAGGCAGCAGGTCTTTTCTTGGATAAGGAACATGTTTACAAGTGGGGGCATCAGAGATTTCTACTTTCAGCATGTTACTTGGTACTTTAATAAAGCTGAATATAAATTATAATTAGAACTACAGTGCAATAAGTGGTTTGAGTTGAGTGCTGCTTGTTTTTTGTACTTGATTTTGACTGGCATTCCATTAATGTATTTAAAAAAGTAATTTATTTTTTCATGCCTCACAACCTTTTTGTTTCCATCTAGATATTAAGTAAGCTGTCATGCAGCCAATGCATTGAAATATTTTTTTCTTCTACACTTCAATTTGTCTTGATTGGACTCTCATGATGATGATTTGGCACTCACGGCAGTG
The DNA here is from genome assembly GCF_019279795.1 of Protopterus annectens. NCBI lineage: Eukaryota > Metazoa > Chordata > Ceratodontiformes > Protopteridae > Protopterus > Protopterus annectens. The sequence goes on along the minus strand of NC_056735.1, from coordinate 624,949,889 downwards.
TATTTAGTTAGTTTTTGGGGTTTTGAGCATAGTTCCTCCCCTTTCTAGTTGGCCGCACCCCTTCCCATTGACCCCACCCATTCAGCTGTCTCCTGCAGCCCCCCTTTGATTTGAAGTCACCAGCCGCCACTGTTGCCAAGCACATGTCGCATACAAGTAAGCCTGATACAATGCCAGTTATAAGTGCTGTTAGATAAGTGTCTGTACCTCTGCAAGTTGAGGTAGGCAAAATCTGAAGAAAAAGAATAGCTTAGGTGTCATTAACAAGCAATCAGAACTAAAATAGTGAGTCAGTAGTATAGCCACTGTAGTAAGGAAAAGCAGTTACTTTACTTACATTTGTATTGATCCACAAGATGTGATTAGTATGATTAGAGAGACAGTTGCCCATCGCTTACAGATAAAGGCATGGGCTGTTGTATTTCCCGTGAAAGTATGCAGTATCTACAAGGACCAATAGGGTCAGTAAAGGCAATTAAATGTAAATGTGTATGTTTTTGGCTGATAAAATCTATAACAAATTCAGTAAGAAGACTGGATGACAAAATGTAATCAGTCATAAGGATTTGCAAAGTCTGTGTTGCTGGATGAAAGGATGCTATTTTATTGCTGTGTCTTCTTTGAGGTGAAATGTTTGAACAATCTTTCTTTTTTTTTTTTTTACTTAAGAATGACAAATGCTGTTGCCATATGATATGATTTACAAAAGTGTCAATAGCGGTAATGTGTTCATTGTTACATCTGAATCTGCAGCCAACATCATGTGTGAGAAATTGTAGGATGCATACTAGAGGGTTAAGGTACCTTCAGGGCCACTTTCTTGCCTGCTTCTTTTGTTGGTTAAGAGGTACTTGCCTTCACATCGTGTGTTAAAGATTTAATGTGCAGAGCTGCTTTTTGTGTGCTACTCCTTATGACTTCCAACTCACTTTCCCATCAATGTTATGATCTGGTCTTTGCCCAAAGAAACTAGTATAGAACAAGTTAAATGGTGAATGGATCTGGCTTCATATGGATTTATTGGAGTTATTCATTTTCAGCTTTTGTTTCATTATTGTACCTACGATCTATTACGTTAGAAAGGTAATTAATTTTGATGACTGGGAAAAGACTGTAGAGCTGGAATTTGTACTGCGAAGTAACAAGGGTAGGACTCTTTTTTTTTTTTCATCCCACCACTACTGACATCAGGCTCCTCAGTGGTTATTCCTTGTAATTCCTCTTGTAGAACACAAGTGCCTTGGCAGACGACTCTCTTTTGTGATCATAACAGGTGGGTCTCCGTGCTGGGAGATCAACTGTGCACAGTCTTCCAGTTCAGTGCTAGATTTTTAGGAGGTTGCACTGGGCTCAGTGAGGTGCCATCATACTACAGCTGGTGAAGAATTTTCAATGGCCTAACCCCCACACCCATTCTATTATATTCCTTACACACATGTAGCCTGAATTGTGCCTACCCAGCTGCAGTGACCATATCTTCTGAGCTTCGCACTTCTGCACCTACCACAATGCCACAATCTTCTCCAAGCCTTGGCCTCCACCAGGATCCACCCATTTCATTCCCACACTTAGGATAAGCATGTCCACCCTTCCGTACCACATTGTCAAGCTTCTTGAGACACTAATCAAACAGTGGTGATCTGGGCTGTAGTCAAGACTTTATCCCGGTCTACCACCGGCACTGTTAGGACACCGCGGTGGTGGTGCTGTGGTAGCATTGTCACCTCACAGTAAGACTCTGTCCAGTTCGATTCTCAGCTAGAGCGTCTTCTGCATGGAGATATGCATGAATGGGCGTACCTTCGTTGAAGGTTGTTCGTCAGGGCTGGCAACTCGGCACGTAAAAACCAACTGCCAATCATTAGCGGACCGGAGTTCCGCTGTGGCGACCCCTAACCGGGAAAAGCCGAAAGACACACACACACACACACACACACACACACACACACACCATCGGCACTGTTAGGATAACTTTGATGACACATTCCAGCTATATGTAATTACACATAACAATAATTAAGTAGTGTATATTGCAAATAATCAGTACCCTTGAAGACATATATGCAGCATATCCCTGACAATTTTCAAATATAAACATGCACACTACCTATAGGTTATTCTGTCAGCAGTGGTGAAGGCCAGAGCAGTATAAAACAACTACAGATGAAGCACACTGGCATAAAATTTTACTTGCGGAAATTACTATGTCTTCAGATGAACACTGAGGCAAGAAATCAAATGGTGCATATTAAAAAGGGCATGTCCTTTTATAATGTGGGTGGCAAACATAGGTAATCAAACAGTTATTCTTCTTACGAATGGCAAGCAGTAAGCATGAGCTAAGTTTATAATGATAAATAAAAATTGTGGGAAGAAGAAGAAGCTTTATATTGCTGAAAAGCACTTGTAGACAGTGGGCCACATGTTGCATGTTTACCATAAGTGGTTTAATATGAGGGGAAAAACAGGTAACAGGCAGTACAAGGCAGTGTTATGGAGTAAAATGGTGAGTGGCAAGTGATTCAACAGTTAATCTTGAGAAAGGAGGTGCATAACTGTCACTCTATGCCCGAGACAGTGAAAAAAAAATCACACAATAGTGGTAGCAGTGGCTGAAGAATTGAGCTATTCAGCCTGCTGAACCCTAAGGGATGCCTTAGTATGCAGTTCTGGTGTCAAACTGCATGACTGTTCTCATTAGATGGATTGGAAGATGAAACAGGGATTGCTATGGTACAATGCATTATTCATAAGGTGGCATTTATGCATAAAGTACTCTGGACTGGAAAGGTTAGGTAGGTCATTCATTTGTCTATCTGTGAATGATGAAACAAGGAGCAGATTTTTAGGAGAAATAGACCTGACCTTTTCTGAATCTGTGAACATGTACAGAGAACGTGGAATTCCTAGTGTACAGATTGAAAGCACTGATGAAAAAGAATGAATGTAAAATAAAATGTGAGTCTAATAATAAAGTAAAAATAACAGAAATAAAAATGGGCTGAGCTGTAAAAGCAATGCATATGACATGAAAAGCCATGTGGCTTCCGAGATGTAGACTAGAGTGATCACGTCATGTTAATTAAGGCGTGCAGGGTGTGTCTATAAGCGTAAGAGCACACATTGCCCTGCTTTCCATCAATATTGCAGAATCTGCACTAAGAAATTTCACTTTTAATGGATATGTAAACGCAAACAAATAAAAATGCAAATAAAGTAAAAATAACAGAAATAAAAACAGGGTTTTGCTATGGTACCATGCATTATTCATAAGGTGGCATTTATGCATAAAGTACTCTGGACTGGAAAGGTTAGGTAGGTCATTCATTTGTCTATCTGTGAATGATGAAACAAGGAGCAGATTTTTAGGAGAAATAGACCTGACCTTTTCTGAATCTGTGAACATGTACAGAGAACGTGGAATTCCTAGTGTACAGATTGAAAGCACTGATGAAAAAGAATGAATGTAAAATAAAATGTGAGTCTAATAATAAAGTAAAAATAACAGAAATAAAAATGGGCTGAGCTGTAAAAGCAATGCATATGACATGAAAAGCCATGTGGCTTCCGAGATGTAGACTAGAGTGATCACGTCATGTTAATTAAGGCGTGCAGGGTGTGTCTATAAGCGTAAGAGCACACATTGCCCTGCTTTCCATCAATATTGCAGAATCTGCACTAAGAAATTTCACTTTTAATGGATATGTAAACGCAAACAAATGTGTGCCAAAGAATTTTCATACTACTGAACAAAAGTTTGCAAATGAGATGCTTGTTGGCAATGTTTAATTGAAAATATATGATATCTAAAACTGCCTTAACAGCACAGAGAAGAGAATGCAAGTTAGACTTTTTGAAAGGAATACAGAGAATTCATGTGAAGAATGTAAACACAGGTGCAAAGTGTGTTATTTTGTCTGAAAATACTGTTAACTAGCTGGTAATAGAAAGTACTGAAGGGAGATAATGTGTGGACATTCTTAACCAGTTTTAACTACTAGGAAGCACTGTTAGGTAAGAAAATGTGCTGATGTGCAAGTACAGACTTCTTTTGCAAATAAATTCTTGGGTCATTTAGTGCCTGTGCCACTATACAACATACACTGTGTGGAAAGGCAAGAGGAGGTGGAGTCTGCATCTGTGTTAACAAAAGATGGAGCAGCAACTGTGAAATCATACTATCACACCACTGTGAAAGTTAGAGTCCCTGTCCATTAAATGTAGACCATTTTACTTGCCCAGGGAGCTGAATGGGGTCATTTTAACAGTGGTATATATCCCACCTAATCCTAATACCACTGAGGCTCCAAGTAAACTATGCTATCACATGGTTGAGCTGCAGAGCAAATATCCTGAATTTGTACAAGTGGCAGCTGGTGACTTTAATAAAGCAGATCTGAAAGATGTACTTGCCCACTACCAGCAACATGTGGACATTCCTACAAGGGGTGATAATATCCTGGACAAGGTGTACATAAACCTAAAGAAAGCTTATAAGGCAGTGCAACTTCCACAAATGGGAAACTGTGACCATTATACCGTCATGCTGTCACCAGCTTACAAACTGCACTGGTCAGAGAGAAACCCACCAAGAAACAAATCAGGGTATATATCTTATGGCATGCTGCTTTCCAAAATATTGATTAAAAATGATATTATAGCCATAGTTCTTTGTCTAGCTCTAGAAATTAGAAAATTGTTTCGAGGAATGTTTTGGAGAGGTTATATTATATTATCTTTGCTTACAATTAGTATATGCACAATGATCTGACTTTGAGCTCTTGTATGAAAGAATGGAGACCAAAGTTGTTCATGCTGAGTACAGCAAGCCAGTTACTGTTTACTCTTGATGCACAAATGTTTCAAAGATATTGTCATGTACCATAATTATTAATGCCTGTGCTTGTCAGTTTTTTATAAAGTGATCTGTATGGAAATATTATGTTCCTATTATTTCTGCAGTATTTTTTAACATTTCACATTTGTCGTCATAGCTCTTCACTAATCATATGGAAAATAGCACTTCAGATGCAACGCCCCAGTCCCTGACCTCGGTTAAAGAGCTTGCCAGACGTTTTTCACTCACATTTGGTTGGGACCAAGTGAAGTCAAGAGAGTCTGTTGCCATGATGCACAAGTATGTAGGCCTGGCTTTTATTACTCAGCTCAAAGTTTACTCTCCGATAGATACGTTTGCTTGTCTTTATCTGTTATGCTCACTCTTTCTATATCCCTGTACCTTTATTTTCACAGAGATGGGATTGAGTTTGCCTTTAAAGACTATTGCCCAACTGATGAAAGTAGACCACCATCAAATTTGTCTTTTCTAACTATCCTGAATGAATTTACTTACCGACTGTTGGCTCCAGATAAAAGGACGGTGTAAGTCTTCTTTATCCATATGGTAACAAATATTAGATGAACTGTGAGAGGTAACATTCATAAATGATGCCTAAGCATTATTCTGTTTATCCTGGGTAACACCTTGAGCTTACCTCCATGCTTCATTGTGTATTGCATATGTCTGGGTTTTATTTGTATGGAGCGTTTCGATGTTTGTCTTAAAACTGTTGCTGTTAATGCTTTTTGTTTTGTGAGGAACCATGACAATGATGCTATTTGTTTACTTATAAACTAGGTTGTTGTAATGGCCACAGTAGAGACCGTCTCATTGTCACTGGTTACCAGAAATGCACGTAGATAGAAATATTGAATAGCACAGACCAGAAGGCAATGTGACAACTCCATATGTGTCATTTATTCAGTTTTAAAAGGTCTGAATCTGTTTTGCAAAAAAACTAGATTCAAAGGAACCAAATTTGCCCTTTCTGTGGTGTTATGAAACTGTAGAAGTAGTGTGTGTATGTAAGTTAGGGTATTGTGAGAGATTCTCCCTACATTGTATGTGCAAACAAATACTTTCTTTTAGGTGTTCAGTGAAGCTATTTTGTAGATTTAGAACTTGCATATTTTTTATCTTTGGTGAATCGACATGAATCGGGCAAGTACATAGTTAATATAAGTTGCAGCGGTGAAGCATGATGACTCAGTGATTTAAGATTTCCACATCATGCTGCCTAGGCCGTGTTTCAATCATGACCTTGGGTCACTGTCTAAAATTTGTATTTCTTGTGTCTGTAATGGGCTTTCCTCAGATGCTACAGTTAACTCTCATCTCCCCAAGCATGGTCATTGGTTATCTACTGTAAATTGTCCATATTTGCAGAATTTAATTTTGCCCATCACTAAAACCATGGCTAAAAATGTTCCAAGAAAGACCCGTTTATTTTCCTAACTAATGAATAAATAAATATGAAGAAATGTTAGCAGTTATAATAATTTAATTTATAACCGGCATGTATAGATAAATTATGAGGACAGCCTATCAGTTAATAATAATAACTTAGCAGAAAAATGCTATGCATTATTGAAGAAAGAGCAAGTAGTTAAATGCAGAATAATAACAAGGTAGATGGGTCAGCAGAAAAAAATATTGGGAAATAACTACTTTGTATTGAGTTTGTTCTTCAGAGACATGTAATGCCACAGCCAGACCAAAGCATAGTTATGGTGGCATTGCATTTAATAAATAAAGTTTGACTTCCGTTCTGAATGTGTGAACTGAGAAGAGCTTTTAGGATAACATGATGTCTCGTCTGTGGTATAATCTTAGATATTCATATGGTATGGAAGTTGTATTTGTGGAAAATTATGCGTTTTCCAGACATTTTTCCCCAGTAGTCTGCAGTGGTCTACCAAACATCACTCTTTAGAATGCTGAGACTTCCATACCTCATACTTGGGAATCGACTTGGTATAGATGGGCATAAGCCTACTGGCATTGGCCAGCACAGATCAAGTACAATAGTGCAGAGTGCTGACTACAGTGGCAAAATGGGAAGCAGTGATACAGAATTTCTTGCAAGCTAAATTCTTTTTGGGAAATGCTGCAGAGGATTTAAGAGCTGTATGTAAGAACAGGAAGGAATACTTTTTATTAATACTAATGTTGTAGTCAGGAAACAGTAAAGATGAGAGTTAATAGTAAATAATTACATTTGGCATAATGCTTAATGAATTCACCTCATAAAATTGTGCAGGGTTTGATTCTAATCTTGGGTTACTAGCTAGGCTTAATAATTGGTCCTTTAGGACAATTAGCCTAGTATTCAGCAATGAACCTATGAACAGAGTAACTATTGTTTGTTAATTATCATTAGTTTTCCTTTTAGTGCATGTGATGACCTTCATTTCCTAACTGCCAATGAGATCTGAGAATTTTACATGGTGACCATGTCAGTAGGAATGTCAGTGATACTGCAAAGCTGTAGTGCAGTCCATTTATCCTAACCAAACAGCTTTCCTGCCAGAGCAGTCATTTCACTTCGGTATATGTTGACAATGAGACTGTTAGAGATAGACCTTTCAGAAGTGAACAAAATACTGACTGGGGATGCTTTGTGCTCTGATATGGGTGCTGAGTAAAGATGACATTTTTTTGTTCAGAGTCATGTAACATTTGTTTTCGTCTGCTCTGCAGGAATAAATTCTATTGATTTCAGTTTGTAACAAAATATTAGACATATAGTATACGCAAGTGAGAAATAGTTTAATTCTGAAAGTTAACCTAAATCTCAAAAGCATAGTTTTCAAACCTCTCATTTCATTCATTTTATATTCTCACACTCAGTATGTGCTTCCTAAAACACATCAGTGCTGCATTCACACAGAGGCAACTCACATGTACTGTACAGCACTTGGAAGAAGTACATTACTCACTCTGATGCACTTATCTTTATCTTCTTCAGTCACCTAATAACAGAGATCCCAAGACTGGCATATATAATTCGGGTAACATTTCAGTGTGTTATCCAGGAATGCAGCATTGCCATTCCAGTGTAAGTGCTCGCCATTGACAAATTCTTGTAACCACAATAAAGGTGTAAGCAGTGATGAAAACTGTAGACTCCAGAAACAACAAAACACCCTGCAGTAGGAGACTTTATCACCAACACTGCCTAAAATGAAGTGAAAATAAAGACTTTTGATATCAATAATGTCACTGTTTCCCGTGTATGGGCATTGCTTACAGGCACCACACTTTATAAGTTCCATTTTCTGGCCTGGTGTTATACTTGTTAAAATGTTCTGTAACTCAGCTAGGTTCTTTAAACTTCTAACTTTTTGTATGTAAATTTTAATGGTCTTTTGAATATACTAAGAGTTGCTGCTATCTGACCAAAAATGTTCCAGTATTTTATTATGATGTCCTTGACATTTTTATAGTCCCTATTATATTCCAAACGCCATGCTGATGAAAGTGAACCATCTCTACTTTGACCAGTATTGTTGACACTAATAGCTGTAGATGCTGAAGTATTGTTACCTTTACCATTCAAAATGGGGATACATTTTTCTCCCCAACAAGACACCACTTCTGAAATAATGCTATCCAAGAAGATTAGTGGCTATCCACATTGTAAAAATGTATTTTTCAGTATGACATTCTTTTATAAAATCTTGATGTGTAGAGGTCATACAGACAGCTCCAACTAACTGCCATTTTACAGTACTTCATTTTTGAGAGTAAGGATGCTCATTATCAAAATGTAAATAAGTATTACTCTATATAGGTTTTTATATATCCTTGAAATAAATGTCTTTATGTCAATATACTTAATCCAAGTAATCATCCAAGTAATGAAAATGATCTTTGAATATTTGATGTGTAAATTTGTGGAATGGTGTTGTATTTCCTAAGTAATTAATGAATTTGATAAGTAGGTCCCTAGGGCCTAACCAAAATACACTGAAGTCCAAAAACCTGGTATACATATAACAATGCTTGTAATATGGGGAATTAATAAATTTTTGTTCCCATGTAAATAGTACAAGGTATGCGATCATAGGAGTGCAGAATGCGCCCATAGCTACTCCAATGTTCTGTTTCAAGATTTATCCCTCTTAAAATACATAATTGCACTTTAGTACTAACTCTATCAAATCACATATAATATGGCATTCAGAATGTGTCAAAAAGTCACAGCCACGTATTGATTTCTTAAACCACTCCATACCTTTATCATGTGGTGTATGTAACAGTAAATAAATCAGTAATGTCTATAGTGGCAAATAAGACGTCTTCATTATAGGATACTTGATTTCTTTGGTTTAAGAATCCCAAGAATCTTGTAATATGTGCATTTTTTTACTATAAAATGGTTTTAATTTTCGATCAATGTACACTGCCAAGGGGTATGTTTTTAATGGGTTAGCATCAAAATGTTGATTGCACATAGTCAAATGGGCACATTATGAACAGAGTTATGCAAAATCCACACTGCAGACTTTTCAGAATGCCAAGACTGCTCCACACCTAAAAACAAGTGCTAACATGGGTCAAAAGGGGGCCGAGATTTTGCGGTTCGGAATACGGTGTTTGATATTTTCAGCAGTTGGAGTTCACGTAAGTGGTGTTGATGATATGCAATCGACATTTTGATGGTAAACCTTTTTGGATCCATTGGCTGAGACTGTCAATCACAGGGGGGAATTATCAGTGTTTTTATGAACTTTTGGGATGCCAAACACAGTCGCAATACATGGTTGCTTGTTAGTTGAGAAATTGTAGGACCTCCTAGAATAGAAAGAACTATACTGGCAACTGCCATTACATGCTAACCGACAACCTGATTTAAATGAAAACATCATTTCATTATCACCCGTTTTAAAACTGAGGTCCGTTAAACTTTGATGGATTTCCTAGAAAGGCTCACCCAGACTCTGCTACACTTTGCTGTGAAGGAAAGGTTAGTTTGGTTTTTATTTGTTGTATTTTGGATTACTTTATTGCTTTTTATATTTTGAATACTGTGATTTGTTTTCTTTACCTTGTGTTTTACTTGTATTCTGCTTTTAACTGCATATTAAAACTACAAAAGTGACCACAGCTCTGTGTCTTGTGAGTCAGGCAGAAATTAGAACTGATCAATTAAGAACTCATACATAAGACAGAAGAGGTCACTTAAGGTTAATCATTTGTGAACTGAGGGGGTGGAGCTAGGAACTAAACCTTCTATTTAAAGGGTAAAGTAAAACATTTCAGTGATTTACTAGAAAGGCTCACCCCAACTCTGCTACACTTTGCTGTGAAGGAAAGGTTAGTTTGCTTTTTATTTGTTGTATTTTCTATTGCTTTATTGCTTTTTTATATATTTTGAATACTGTGATTTGTTTTCTTTACCTTGTGTTTTACTTGTAGTCTGCTTTTAACTACATATTAAAACTTCAAAAGTGACCATAGCTCTGTCTCTTATGAGTCCAGCAGAAATTAGAACTGATCAATTAAGGACTCGTACATAAGATAGAAGAGGTCACTCATTTGTGAACTGAGGGGGTGGAGCTAGGAACTAAACCTTCTATTTAAGGGGTAAAATAAAATATTTCAGAGATTTACTAGAAAGGCTCACCCAGACTCTGCTACACTTTGCTGTGAAGGAAAGGTTTGTTTGCTTTTTATTTGTTGTATTTTGTATTACTTTATTGCTTTTTTATATTTTGAATACTGTAATTTGTTTTCTTTACCTTGGTTTTTACTTGTATTCTGCTTTTAACTGCATATTAAAACTTCAAAAGAGACCACAGCTCTGTCCCTTGTGAGTCAGACAGAAATTTTCCCCACCCTCCCAGCCTGTTATTATTGTGTTATTAAATACCACTGTCTTTCTAGTTGCCTGCCTCTTATGTTAATTTGACCATATATCTCAATTCCTCTTTGCTTTCCCTGGCTTTTGTGAGTAAGCACAAAATTATCATTTTGTGAAATCACTCCCCTTTATCTATTTAAATTTATTGGCCATCCTACTGTATACCATAGTACCAGAATACAAAAGTGACCACCCCATTTCAATCTATCTTGCTGTTTTAAAAATAGTGACTCTTCACTAAAACGTAACTTTTTAGACGGGTAAAACTTAAGTTACCGACTTTCACATCTAACTTCTGTAGTGCACACTGCAGTGTTTAGGATAAACCATTTTTTTCCTCTTACCTTTAAGCATCCCTATGACTAGCACTTGCTCTAATACCTGCTGGAAAGGACTAGGAAGTCTTAAACTGATACAAGCACTCAGCTCTCCTTGTTAATAAGGAAAAAATAATCATAGGTACTAAACAGCCTATAATTGCAAAGTACATTGCTAAGGTAAGGGAAAACAGCTCCTGTACTTTACAAAAAAAGCACCAAACCAGGCATGCCCAAGGGTCAGCTTCCAGTGATTTCTCCTGTCCACCTGGTGAAGCTGGGCATACTAGGGCAATGTGGCAATTGCCTCATGTACACAGACAACCCTCTTCTCATACCACCCAAAACTACAACCTGTGAGAGATGCAATTAATAGCCAAACTGGAAGCAAAGCTTTCTCAACCCAAAATTGTGCTAGACAGTCAAGAGGAGAATGTTAACACCTACACTACACCTCAAGCAACACATAGTCCTTCTAAACCCCAACACCCACATATAGCAACACTAAATCCAGATATGTGGAGGCCCTTAACTGTAACCTGTCAAAGCAACAAGGACCTCCGAAGCTGAAACGCAAACACCAATCACAACCAAAGTGTCCCATAGCTCACAACACCAGTGTGCCACCCAGCTACAGCCCCTAAGGCAAGACAACGTACCTAACACTTTAGTCATAGGTGACTCTATAGTCAGGCACACTGATGTCCCACTCACCAGGCTGAACAAGGAGAAAATTACAGTCAGCTGCCAGGATCCGCCACATAACGCATGCACTCAAGTCACTCCACAACAAGTACAAATATGACTCTGTCATTATCCATGTTGTAGTGAATGACTTGAGATGTACCTCCCTGGACTACATGAAAAGAGACATGGAAGAGCTCTCAGATCATGTGGCCCAGGCAGGTATGACCCTAGCCCTGAGTAGCATCCTGCCTTTGCCCAGAATGATACCACAACATAAGGACAAAATGATTGACTTCAACAATTGGCTAAGCTTCTGGTGTCATTCAAAGGGGATCCAGTATCTGTCTGCCTGGACGACACCATCGACAGACCACAATGCTTTGCCAGAGATGGTCTGCACCTGTCGCCCCTGGGATTCAGGCTACTGGCTAAGGCTCTTGATAGTGCTTTTTTTAGGCAAAGTTCAAAGGACAAAACCACCACTGTAACAGGTACAAGCATGCAAAATCTGAAGGTAATGCTAGAAGTCTAAACCTCAAAATGCACTCTGTCGAGGCACTTCTAAAAATGGAGAACATCGATATCTGTGCAGTAACCAGGACCTGGTTCAAGGCTCCAGAGAGCACCCCTGCAATACCAGGCTACAACTCTTACCACACTTTTCGGCCACCAAACCAGGATCAAAACACTAAAGGTGGAGGAGTGTCCATATTCACCAAGGATATTCACACCACCAGGCTAGTTGCCCAATGCAATGTGTCAGAAATTCGCCAGGTGCAACTAACACTAGGTAATTGTAGCTTGATACAGATCCCCGACCATACCCCAAGATTCTCACTAGACCTTTCTAAACATACTGGAAAATATTAAGATACAACCAAACACCCTAATACTGCGTGATTTCAACTACTCTGCCATTAACTGGGAAAACTACTTGTGTACCAACACCTTTGCCCAACAGTTCTTGGAATTCATAAATTCCAATGCCCTGGATCAACTAATCCATAGTCCCAACATGGGAAATCGATGCTCCACACATATGGTCACCCCCTCATTGGTCAGGTCAAACCATAAGCTAATCACCCTTAACATTCACATCCCACCCCCACCCCCAGTAAGGAAACCTCCATTAAAAACTTCTCCGAAGCCAACTTAATGCTACTCAAGTCAGAAGTGACAAACTTCATGACACCCATGCAGACAGGAACTGAAAGTTCGACTGAGTCCTTCATCAAGGCACTGTACGAGCACATCCACTTATGCATGAATCGTGCCATCCCAAATAGAACCAAGATGCTCTCCTCCAAAAAAAGGAAGCCAATCTGGTGGTCCCCTGCCATAAACAAACTTTACAACAAAAGGAAGAATCTGTTGCAGAAAAAAGGAAAATCCCAGGATGCAAAAAACTCCCTTACCAGTCTCAGTAAGAAGCGCAGATCCCTCATAAAATCCTCCAAAGCTAGTTACGAAAATAAAATTGCCAAAGATTCCAAAGACAACCACAAAGCATCCTATAACTATGTCAAGAATCTAAATGGCAATGTTCAGATCTGCTCTGAGCTACAACAGAATGGCATTAAATATACTGACCTCAAGGATATTGCCGATATCCTGGCAGATCGATTCATTGCCAACTTCACCCCACCTCCACCCCCTAAATGGCCCATCTCAATACCGGAAGATTGGCAAATTCCTGTAATAACGGCCACACAGGTAAAAAAATGCACTCTCCAAAGCTAAGAATACAGCATCCATGGGACCAGATGACATCCCGGGCTGTGTACTATATGAACTACAAAATGAACTGGCACCTCACCTAAGTGTCATGTTTAATCATACCCTCACCACAGGCTTCATGCCCACTGAGTTGCACACAGCTACAGATGTTCATCGTGCATACAGCTGCAGTCATCACACTTGGGTTATTCTGCCGTCAGGCGGGTCCTCGGTCGGCCGAATTCCAAAGTATAGGTCCGGCGTCGGTTGTCGTCGCTTCTTCCCTGACGTCAGTGCAGCAGGGGTATAAAAGAGGCAGCCGGCACCGTTTTCTTCAGTCTTTCTTGCCGTGTGGTGCCCGAAGCAGAAGCAGTTCGCAAGTGCCGGTCGGCCAGCTCCTGAAATTTACGAACAGTATTTCAGCCGAAGTCTTCTTTAAAGCTAAGTACCCCGTTGGGGAAACTTTTCTTGCCTCAGACCGATGTCAGACAAAGTTAATAATTGCATTTCTTGTGGGAAGCAAATACTGCATAAGGATTTTCACTCTTACTGTATACCTTGCTTAGGGCCAGACCACGACGTCTCGGCCTGCCGTTTTTGTGCTAGGTTTAACAAGTGCACTATTAAGCGCCGGGCGGAGTTCGCCCTTCATTATTTTGGCAAAAAATGTAATTATATCATGTCGTCGGATGCACCAATGCCAGATGTTCTTCGTTCCCCATTGCTGCAGTCCTTACTATTGGGTATAGTCCGCGTCCAGTCGGCCCGAATACCAGAGTATAAGGCTGACGTCGGTCAGGGCGCATTAGACTGACGTCAGTACGTCAGGGTACTAATGCGCATGACCGACGTCATATCCTCAGTCTTTTTTGCCGCATGGTCCGATGCAGAAGCAGTTGTGCGAGTGCAGGTTGGCGTTCTGAAATATTTCCGAAACCGGAGTTTCAGACCGAAACAGAGTTGGCTAAGTACCCCGTTGGGGAACATTTTGGATTTTTCTTGCCTCAGTATTTAACCGGATGTCAGAAAAAGTGAATAACTGTATTTCTTGTGGGAAACAGATACCTCATAGAGATTACCATACCTTGTGTATACCTTGTTTAGGGCCTGAGCACGTTGTTGGTTGCCGCTCTTGTGCTAGGTTTAACAAACGCACTATTAAGAGGAGGTTGGACTGTGCCAGGTTAGTGTTTGGGAAGCGTTGCAATTATAAAATGCCGTCGGATGCTCCGGCCGCTTCCAAGAAGCGCAAGGACAAAACAGCGAAGCCTAGGGTTGATGAACCGGCAGTCCCGGACGTCGGTTCTTTAGAAGGCTCAGTGGAGCCAGAGGTTTTGCCAGGAGTTTCCATGGAGTCTCAGGCAGAAACTTTACTGTTACAGGATGTGCCTTCTCAGGAGGTAGGCCTGGCTGAGGGGCTTCTCAGGTAACTGTTCTTCCCTCTCTTCCCAAGGTAGTTAGAGCCTCTCCTTCTGTTGCCAAAACTTCTTTGAGAGGTAGGCCTAGTTCAGCTTCAGTGGGGGCTTCTCCTAGCATTTGGGTTCTGTACCTAAGAAACATATGCTTAAAATGGCAGAAGATTTGATTACTATGATTAGAGGTTCTATGCCCCGCCTGATAAGAGGCCTAGGGTGGAACCGAGTTTGATAGTTTTGAACAGTGTTCAGAGGCTTCAGAGTCTTCTGGAAGACTTGCAGGAGTATCCTACTTATTCTGATTCTGATGTGGATGATTCCACTCCTACAGCTTCTCCTCCTGAGGATTTCTCATTTTCAGAGACTCTGCATTCCATGAGGGAGCACTTTAAATGGGAAGGCCAGGATTACTCTGATTCAGGAAAAGGCTTAGGGAATTCTTGTTTTACCCCAGCATAGGCCCTTAGCTATTCCTCCTGTGTTGAATGTGGTGGAAGATGTTTTGCAGAGGCTTCCTGAACCCTGACTCTTTGCCTCCTGCTCCTGTTAAGCCTGATAGGTATTATAGGGTGCCCAAGCTCATAAGTATTTGTTTAAGAGTCCTAGGGCGGACCCAGAAACTATTTCTCAAGGGCCTAAAGGTGTTAAGGCTTCTGTGGTTAAAAATCCTGTTCCCACTGATAAAGAGGCAAGGGCTTTGGATAGGTGGGGAAAGAAAGTGTATACTTCTTCCACTCTAGCCATGAGGCGTTGAATTGTCAGTTTCACATGCTAAAATATCAGAATTATCTCCTTTCACAATTAAAATCTAAGGTGGATGCTTTGGCGGAAGGTA
The DNA here is from genome assembly GCF_019279795.1 of Protopterus annectens. NCBI lineage: Eukaryota > Metazoa > Chordata > Ceratodontiformes > Protopteridae > Protopterus > Protopterus annectens. The sequence goes on along the minus strand of NC_056735.1, from coordinate 624,934,213 downwards.
TTGAGTGTAAAGAGTTGCTGGATTTGGTTCATGTGTCTGAACAAGTGGGTAAGCATTCTTTGCAATGTGGTTTTGATGCTGTACAGGCCTCCTCGGTGGCTGCTAGTAGTTCTGTTCTTCAGAGGCATGCCTGGTTGAAGGATCAGAATTTAGCTGAGCATGTTAAGACAAGGATTTTGGATGCTCCTTTACAGTCTGATGTGTTGTTTGGATCGCCTGTGGAAGCAGTTTTAAAGAAAATGGAGGACAAAGCTAAGTCTATGCAAACTGTTAAAGATTTTTGCAGGTGCAGCCACCAGTTTAGTAGAAATTGGCCTGCTAAGGGGTGGACATAGCCTGCCTATGATTCCCAGTCTAGGGGTAGGTCTAGTCGTGGTAGGGGCAGGGCTCAAGGTTCTTTTAGGCCTAGAACAGGGAGTTCACCTGCTCAGACTTCTGGTGAGGGCAGGGGTCAGTCCTTTCGTAAACAGACCCAATGACCTGTCTTTTCAGCTGCCAGTAGATTCTCGTCTGGCAGCTCCTTTGGGAGGAAGACTGTCTCTTTTCAAAGAAAATTGGGATTTAATTACTCAAGACAAATGGGTGTTGGATATCATTCACCACGGTTACAGATTTTATTTCCATACAATGCCCCCATTTAAGGGCATGCCAGTAGTTCCTTCTCCACAAAGAAAAGAGGCTCACAAGCAAGTTTCTCAGTTACTCCAGATGGGGCCATTCAGCCAGTCCCTGTATCAGAAAGGGGCCTAGGATTTTATTCTCGCCTGTTCCTAGTACCAAAGAAGGGGAACACGTGGAGACCAATTTTGGATTTATCTCTCCTCAACACTTTTCTGGACATTCCCAAGTTCAAGATGTTGACGTTACAACAGCTTTTACCTCTGCTGGGCAAAGATCACTGGATGGTAACTTTAGATCTCAAGGAAGCTTACCTTCATGTGCCTATAAGGCTAAGTTGCAGGAAGTATCTGCGGTTCGAGCTGGAAATTCTCATTATCAGTTCTCTGCATTGCCCTTTGGCTTATCTACTGCCCAGAGTATTCACAAAGGTTCTGGCTCCAGTGATAGCTTACTTCAGGCTTCAAGGAATTCAAATCTATCCTTACTTGGACGACTGCCTGATTCTGGCTCAAGAAAAGGAAGACCTTCTACAGCATCTGGAATATGTTATAGCAGTGCTAAGATGCCTAGGGTATTCTGTGAACGAAATAAAGTCCAGTCTAGTACCCTCTCAAGACATGTGCTTTCTGGGTGTGAGACTGAATACAGCAGCCCAGATGGCCTTTTTAACCCCGGAAAAACAAAAGAGTCTATCACTTTACTTCCATCAACTATCTCATCAGTCCGTGCTGACTGCAAGGACAGTCCTTCAAGCATTAGGGTTCATGGCATCTTGTATTCTGGTGCTTCCCAATGCCAAACTGCATATGAGGAAGCTACAATGGTATCTCAAAATGTATGGACACAGCACTGCCAGGATTTGGACACTGTGATTCAAATAATGCGGTGCCTTCAAAAAGAATTGTTGTGGGGGGCGCGGGAATGTCAGCTAAACAAGGGACTCTCTGTGACCCGGCCAGAGTCAGATTTTAACGACAGATGCCTCGGACATTGCTTGCGGAGCTCATCTAAATGGAAAGTGGATACAAGACAAGTGGCCTGCCAGACTACAGCATCTACATATCAACATGAAGGAGATGTTAGCAGTCCAGTTTGCATTAATGGCTTTCAAGGAGTTACTTCTTCCAGGGCAGGTGTTGATTCTAACAGACAACACAACTGTCATGTGGTACATCAACAAGCAAGGGGAACACATTCTTATCCTCTATGCAGGCAGGCAATGATTTTATGGGAGACTGCTAAGCTTGCAACTAACTCTTCAGGCAAGGTTTCTGCGGAGCACAGAACTCCTTAGCAGATGTGTTAAGCAGACAAATCATGGATCCCCACAAGTGGAAACTGGATCTTCATGTATTTCAAAATTGACAGTGTCATGGGGAACTCCAGACATAGATCTGTTCGCTTCTCCACTAAACCACCAGCTGCCACAGTATTGCACAAAGGGGTTTCATCACACAGCTTGGAAAGTGGATGCTCTGTCTTTCAGTTGGAAAAACCTTCATGTGTATGCCTTTCCTCCTCTGCCTCTTCTTCCAAAGGTACTATTAAAGGTCAGACAAGACAGGCCAAGGATGATTTTGATAGCTCCAGATTGGCCTCGGCAACACTGGTACCCACTACTACGAGTCTGGTAAGGAAGCCTCCATGGCCTTTACCTCTGATTCCTCATCTGTTATCTCAGAAGGATGGTCATCTGCTCAATGTCAAGCTTCACTCTCTTCATCTAACAGCCTGGCATATTCTGTGTTGAAACACAGCAGGTCTCAACTTCCTCAACAAGTTTTAAATGTGATTATGGAAGCTAGAAGGCCTAGTACAAGGAAAGTGTCAGAAAAATGGAAGAGATTTTTATTTTGGAGTACAGCAAAGAATTTGCAGGTTTCTGAGCCTAATTTGAGTGTGGCTCTTCAATATCTTACTGAGTTATTGGACAAAGGTTTGTCCTTCTCTTCCATTAAGATTCATGCTGCAGCAATTTCAGCTCACTATGATTGTGACCCACCATTGTTTTCGCATCCTTTGTTCAAGCAGTTTCTTAGAGGGGCAAAGAATATAAGACGAGCTCCTACTCCTGCTTGGGATCTCAATTTTGTGTTGGAAAAACTTACTCTACAACCTTTTGAGCCTGCGGCTACTGCTGAATTGAAATACTTGTCATGGAAGACTGCTTTTCTGTTGGCTATTACTTCTGCAAGAAGGGTGTCTGAGTTGCAGGCCCTTATGGCAGTAGAGCCATTTTGATTTTCCATAAGGATAGGGTATCATTACGTACTAATCCTTCCTTTATGCCTAAGGTGGTTTCTAGTGTGGCTTTAAACCAAACTATCCATTTGCCTACTTTTTATGCAGTCCCCAAAATAAAGGGGAAAAGATTTTGCACACTTTAGATGTACACAGGCAATTGCGTTATTATTTAAGCAGGACTAAGGATTTCAGGCAGTCTCAGCAGTTGTTTGTTTCTTTTGCTTTGAGTTCACAGGGCAAGCCTGTGTCAAAACAAACTATTTCTAGGTGGATTGGCTTTTGCATTGCATTTTGTTATTCCCATCATGGCAAGGAGATTCCAGCTGGGATTAGGCCTCATTCCACTAGGGCTACTGCCACTTCAACAGCATTTCTAAGGGAGGTGGCAACTAAGGATATTTTAGAAGCAGCTACTTGGAGTTCAGTGCATACTTTCTCTAAGCATTATCACCTTCCTATCTACTCTAAGTCTAGGGCTGGTTTTGCCACAGCTGTTTTGCAAGGCATGTTGTCAGCTCCTGCTTCTTTATGATTTGCCAGCCTCCCTTACCTCTGCTTTGGGATTCTACCCAATAGTAAGGACTGCAGCAATGGGGAAGAACATAGTACAGTTTTGTACCTACCATAAATGTAGATGTTCGAGGATTCCCATTGCTGCAGTCCACCCTCCCTCCTTCCCCTCTGTGTTTAGGGGTGGTTGTGTAGGTGAGGTTACATGCTTATATTTTTGTATATATTCTTGTATATTTTGTACATATTTTTGGTGCAGGTATTTTGGGCCTTGTCTTTTTAGGGTCTTTTGACATCTGGGGCAAGAAAAGACTGAGGATATGACGTCATGCGCATTAGTACCCTGACGTACTGACGTCAGTCTAATGCGCCCTGACCGACGTCAGCCTTATACTCTGGTATTCGGGCCGACTGGACGCGGACTATACCCAATAGTAAGGACTGCAGCAATGGGAATCCTCGAACATCTACATTTATGGTAGGTACAAAACTGTACTTTTTAGGCAAAAGAAGCAAGGATAAGGATAGACATCCGAGGCCTGCACCGAGTACTGACATCACGCTTAAGCTGACTACCGGTTCTCAGCGAGGCACCTACGCAGCCCCTGACTACCGATGAAACTATTTTACTGGCTACTTCAGTACCCGAGGCCGCAGGATCCTCGGTCTCCATTCCCACTGCAGATACCGACGCCACTCTTGGCAGGGAAACCGAAATTTTAGCGAGGCCTGCCATTTTTGAAGGCATTTTCAGGCCTACCACCTCCTCTGTTAAATCATTCACTAAGTCTAAAGCTGCAATGAAAATTAAAAAACAAGGTCCTCAGACCCCCTCTCAAGTCCCCATGCCTAAAAAACAGATGCTTAAAATGGCTGAGGATTTGATTACTCTCATCAGGGGTTCTCAACCCCCCTCAGACAAAAGACCCAGGTTGGAGGAAGACTTCCCTTCCTCAGACCAGGCTTCTATTACTTCAAACCATTCTGAGGACCAGGATTACACCTATTCCCCATTTGAAGACTCTGATGCTGAGGAGTCTATTCCCTCGCTCTCCCCCCCTGAGGACTACTCTTTTGGGGAAACCCTGCATACATTGAGAGAGCACTTCCACTGGGAAGGCCAAGATTACTCAGATTCCAAGAAAAGGCTCAGGGAATTTCTACTACTTCCCCAGCATAGGCCCCTGGCTATTCCTCCTGTCTTAGATATTTTGGATGATGTGTACGCAGAAGCCAGTCTTAACCCAGACTCATTACCTCCAGCCCCTGTTAAACCAGACAGATATTACCGGGTTCCTGATTCTCACCAGTTCCTTTATAAAAGCCATACTGCTGACCCAGAAACAATTTCACAGGGTCCCAAGGGGATTAAGGCCTCTACTGCTAAAAACCCTTTGCCTTCAGAGAGAGATTCTAGAGCATTAGAAAGGTGGGGGAAAAAGGTGTATACATCAGCCACTTTAACCATGAGGGCATTAAACTGTCAATTTCATATGTTAAAATACCAACAGTTCTTGCTATCTCAGCTGAAAGGTAAAATGACACAAACAGAACAACCAGACTTGAAAGAGTTGCAGGATTTGTTAGATGGAGCAGAAGAAGTGGGGAAACATACCTTGCAGTGTGGTTTTGATGCTTTAGAGGCCTCATGCAGAGCTGCTGTCACGGGGTCTGTCATCGTGAACATGCTTGGCTCAAAGAGCATACCTTACCAGATCATGTCAAAGCAAAGTTATTAGATGCACCACTACAAAAAGATGTATTGTTCGGTGTTAAAGCTGAGGAGGTACTAAAGAAAATGGAGGAAAAAGCAAAATCTATGCAAACAGTTAAAGATTTCTTGCAGGTGCAGCCTCCACGCATCAGCAGAAACTGGCCTTCAAAAAATTGGTCCTTTCCAGCCACGGACAGACCCCAAAGGGGCAGATACAGATGCCCAAGGGGTAGAGGACAACCTCAAGGATCTTACAGAGCTAGACAGTGGCAAACACCAGCCCCCAGAGGTGGAGAAGATAGACCACAGTCATTTAGAAAACAGATGCAATGACTTCCCCTATGCCTGCCAAACAAAGATATAATGGCAGCACCTTTGGGCGGAAAACTGGCCTTATTTTCAAAAAACTGGCACATTGTTACACAGGACAAATGGATTCTGGATATTATAGACAGAGGCTACAGGTTCCACTTTCACACCCTTCCAAAAATGAGAGGCATGCCAAACCTGCCACAAAATCAATGGGCAGAGGCACAAAGGCAAATTTCCGCTCTCATGGATATGAAAGCAATTCAAGAGGTACCTGCAAAAGAACAAGGTCAAGGTTTTTATTCAAGACTGTTTCTGGTACCAAGGAAGGACAAAGATTGGAGACCCATCTTAGACCTATCTATTATAAACACATATCAAGAGGTACCAAATTCAAGATGCTCACATTACAACAGCTTCTTCCCATGCTGGGCAAGGAGTCTTGGCTGGTAACGTTGGACCTCAAGGAGGCATACCTGCATGTCCCTATCAGACAAGATTGCAGAAGATACCTCAGATTTCTTGCAGGTTCAATCCATTACCAATTCTCTGCATTGCCCTTTGGCTTATCTACTGTGCCCAGAGTGTTTACGAAATGCCTGGCATCAGTAATTGCCTTCTGCAGACAATGAGGAATCCAAATCTACCCATATCTGGATGACTGCCTGATCCAAGCAGACAGAAAGGACCTTCTATTGCAACATCTGGCGTTTGTAATAAAACTGTTAAACTGCCTGGGGTACACAGTGAACAAAAAGAAATCAAAACTAATACCTTCTCAACAGATAATTTTCCTGGGTGCCAGCTTAAATACAACAACCCAGATGGCCTACCTCATGCCAGACAAACAAGAGCAACGGTCTCAATACTACAACAAAATGGCAACTTTAACCAGGCTAACTGCAAGGAAAATCCTGCAGGCTCTGGGGTTCATGGCATCTTGTATCCTACTAATACCATTTGTAAAGCTGCATATGAGGAAACTACAATGGTACCTAAAAAACTTATGGTCTCAGCACAGCCACAGCTTGGAAACAATTATACCACTCATTCCATGCCTTCAAAAGGAATTTTTGTGGTGGGCTCAAGCATGCCAAAGAAACACAGGTCTTCCTTTCTGTTTACCACAAGCAACTCAAATCATCACAACAGACGCCTCAGACTATGCCCGGGGAGCACACATGGCAGGTCAGTGTATTCAGGGAAAATGTTCCCAAAAAGAGATGCACCTACACATCAACCAAAAGGAGATGCTAGCCATGCAAAATGCTCTTATGACCTTCAAAGACCTACTGCATCCAGGCCAGCTATTAATAAGGACAGACAACACCACAGTCATGTGGTACATAAACAAACAGGGGGGAACGTATTCATACCCCCTGTGCAGGCAAGCCATGACCCTGTGGAACACAGCACTGGAATTACAAATTCAACTACAGGCACAATTCCTGCCAGGGAAGAAAACACACTGGCAGACAACTTAAGCAGAAATATGACAGACCCACACGAATGGAAGTTGCATCCTCAAGTCTTCTCAAAGATAACTCAGGCATGGGGACAGCCAGACATAGATCTATTTGCTACCCACAGAAATTACCAGATGGAAAAATTCTGCTCAAGGACCTATCATCCACAGGCCTGGAAAGTGGACGCACTCTCTTTCAATTGGACAACATTGACAGTCTATGCCTTCCCGCCTCTACCTCTGCTGGCCAAAGTCCTATTAAAAACAAGAGCAGAGAGGCCACAAATGATTCTCATTGCTCCAGACTGGCCACGGCAGCACTGGTATCCTCTCCTAAAGAGCCTGTCACACTCACCGCCATGGATCCTTTCTCAAGTTCCTCTTCTGTTGTCCCAGCACAACTACAAGACCCTTCACAGCCAGCTCAGAACTCTAAATCTAGCTGCATGGAGAATACCTTAATTTACCAACAAACTCTCCTCTCCAAGGAGGTACAGGATGTCATCTTGGAGGCCAGGAGACCCTCTACTAGAAAAACCTACTCCGCCAAATGGAAACGATTTTGTTCCTGGAATCAAGCAAAGGGTCAGAATCCTTGAGTAATAAATATACCTCAGATTTTACAGTACCTAACTGAGATGTTAAACAGTGGCCTGTCCTTCTCTTCCATCAAGATCCACGCTTCAGCCATTTCAGCACAATACAATACGGATCCTCCTTTATTCTCACATCCTCTATTAAGGCAGTTCCTCAGAGGGGCAAAAAATATAAAACCCCCCACGAAAACCACCAGCTCCAGCTTGGGACCTCAACTTCATATTGGAGAAGCTGACACTGCCTCCTTTTGAGCCGGCTTCTTCAGCAGAGCTACAATACTTGTCATGGAAAACAGCCTTCCTTCTGGCTATTACCTCAGCATGCAGGGTTTTGGAGCTACAGGCCCTCATGGCTGTGCAACCATTCATCATTTTCCATCAGGACAGGGTTTCCTTACGAACCAACCCTACCTTCATGCCAAAGGTAGTATCCAGTGTGGCTTTGAATCAGACTATTCATTTACCTACCTTTTATCCAAATCCACAGAACAAAGGAGAGAGACTACTACATTCCTTGGACATTCACAGGTAACTTCATTATTACTTGGACAGAACAAAGTCATTCAGAAAATCTGAGCAGCTCTTTGTGTCCTATGCTACAGGTGCTCAAGGAAAGGCTATTTCCAAACAAACTATTTCAAAATGGATAGCCCACTACATACGCTTTTGTTATTCATTTCATGGAAAATCAGTGCCTGTATACATCAGATCCCACTCCACCAGGGCTACAGCTACCTCAACAGCTTTCCTCAGGGGGGTCCCTACCAAGGACATTTTGGAAGCAGCTACTTGGAGTTCAGTGCACACTTTCTACAAGCACTACCACCTTCCACTATACTCAAAATCTAGAGCTGGCTTTGCCACAGCAGTCCTGCAGGGCATTCTAGCCCTTCCTAATTCTGCTTAGTACCAGCCACCCTTACTTAGCTTTGGGATTCTACCCAAGTGTGATGACTGCAGCTGTATGCACGATGAACATAGTACAGTTTTGTACCTACCATAAATGTAGATGTTCGAGTGCGCATACAGCTGCAGTCCAGGTTACCCTCCCTCCATCCCCTCTTAGGACAGGGCTTATGGCAAACACCTTTAACATACAACCTATTTGGGGTATTCCTTTATGGTGTATTTGCTTGCAACTACTGTTTTGATTTATCTACTTATGTATGTTTGCATGACATCGTTTTGCCTTCCTTTATGGGGTACCTGACATCTGGGGCAAGAAAAACTGAAGAAAATGGCATCGGCTGCCTCTTTTATACCCATGCCGCACTGACGTCAGGGAAGAAGCGACGACAACCGACGCCAGACCTAGACTTTGGAATTCGGCCGACTGAGGACCCGCCTGATGGCAGAATAACCCAAGTGTGATGACTGCAGCTGTATGCGCACTCGAACATCTACATTTATGGTAGGTACAAAACTGTACTTTATCATACTCCACAAGGGGGGATCCACCTTGGATCCCAGGAACTACTGCCCCATCAGTCTGACGAGCCTGATATGCAAGGCCATGGAACATATTATCATGGAACTTATAAACAAAGACATTGGCACCCTTCAAAAACTGGACCCCACCCAGTTTGGGTTTGTGAAGGGCCGATCTTGTCTTCTGAACCTGATTGACTTCTTCAAATCAGTCTCCAGAGCTGTGAACAAGGGTAAGACGGTCCACACAGCCTATCTGGACTTCGCCAAGGCCTTTGACACCATCCCCCACTCTGGAATCATAGATAACCTCATTACGCTGGGCATTAATCCCTACATCACTAGATGGGTTGCTAACTGGCTTACTGACAGAACCCACACTGTAAAAGTAGCTGACTCCAAATCCAGCTCCAGACAACTGACAAGTGAAGTACCTCAGGGTTCAGTCCTGGGACCGCTCTTGTTTGGCATCTGCTTCTCTGAAGTGCAATCCAACACTCAGAGACTCTGGCTAACAAAGTTCGCAGATGACTGCAAACTGGGAGCCATTATTGAATCCCCAAATGATGTGGATACTCTAAAAAGGGCCTTACAGAAACATATGCTTGGTGCCAGAGCCATGGGCTCAAGCTCAATGCCAAGAAATGTATAGTTATCCCCTTTGGGAAAAAACATGTACCCATGAATTTACCGCATAGGTGGCAGTACACTAAACACTGAAAGTGTGATAAGAGACTTAGGGACGCAGGTGGACAGTGGTCTCGCCTTCGATAATCACATCGCCACAACAGTCAGGAAATCCTTCTATGTGGCACACTTCATCACTAAGGGCTTTTCATCCAGAAAAAATGTCATTGTCCCACTGGACTCATCCCTCATTAGATCCATTGTAGAATACAGTGCCCCATTTGGTATGTACCACTCAAGACATCTGCAACAACTGGGAAGGCCGCGGAAGTACCTCACTAAAAGAATCACAGGCCTAAAGCAGATGCCCTATGCTGACCACCTTTCTGTTGCATATCATCTACTCAGAGGCAATCTCTGCTTAACATACAAGGCCATGTCAAACCCAGAGCTGTTGGACATGCTACACTTAAAGAAATCCCAATCCCTCAGAGCCACATGCTCCAGGGATCTAAACCTTGCCATCACAGTAAACAAAACATGCTGGAGGGATAGGTTCCTGACCCAGAGACTCCCCAGACTCTGGAATAGACTGCCCATACATGTCATGCAGAGCGCCTCTTTGACCATCTTGAAAAGGAGCCTTGATGATTGGATGGGAGAAAGGAAATTCACCCCGGGGATCACGTCAGTCGCCCTGCTAGACAGGGGTCCAGGGAAATAAATAGTGTGGGAAGAAATAGCCTGGGAATTGTTATGGCTAGGCTTGTATAGGCCCTAGGGCCGATAGCCTAGTACCAACCTATTAACCTATGATTTTGGATAAAATGAGTCCACATTCATTTATAAATATTTATTCATTCATAAATATTTATTTACATGAGTTTTCTAATGTATAAAATCATATAACATTTGTTACATATTTACATTTTTTTACATCAGTTAGGTTTGCATTTTTAATAATTTTAGGTGTTGACTCCAACCATATTTATTTCTGTTTAGTACAGCATTGTTTAATCTTTCTGAAGATTTGGGTTTTTTAATTAATGTTGCTGTCTCTTTAAATGAAAAGTACTCATTATCTTACTAATTGTTTTTATTTAGTGGTTATATAAATTTGGAACTCATTAGGTTTGTAAATAGTTCTGACAAAGTGTTAGAGAAGTTTGGATGAAAGTGCTGAACTTATATTGAATAAAATCATCTTTATATTCCACAGTATCCTCTGTCACCTGAATTTCCTTTATTTTACTTTAATTTTGGGCAGTGACAGTGGCAAAGTCCCTATTGCACATTGACAAATAGTTGCTTTTACCCGTTTGTGCTTAAAATCAAATAGGAAGTGGAGACTCCCCCTTTTGTGGAATAGCCTCCCTTTCCACATAAAGCAGAGTACCTCATTAAACCTTTTTAAATGCAACCTGGGTAACTGAATGGGGTACAGAAAATACACCCCTGGGATTCTACCTATGTACCTGCTGGACAAAGGCATTAGGGTGCTGACTTGTTGGAACATGGGCTAAATTCTTGGCTAGCCTTGTAAGGGCCTCAGGGCCAATAGCCTAGTAACTTCATATGATCCTATAACAAAAAATTGTTTGCTTTTTATTCATTTGAATTCTCCTGCAGGCTTAAAAGATGGTTAACACAATTAAAATCCAAAAACGAGAAATAATGTGATGTGATACAAAATAACAGGGAAAGGCTACTTTTCAGTGTGTGTGAATAGTTATGATCTGTTACACTTCATTTTTAAGGTATTATTTACTTAAAAATACCTCTCAAAATATATGTTCATGTACTTGGGATTGTCCTCTATATTATTCATATTAATGCATATTGTTTTACTTAGATTTAAGCTGTTTCCTTATTAAATGCTGAAACTAAAACTGTAATGAATAAAAAGAAATGTATTTACAATGGTTGTTATTGAAGTTATGTATATGTTAAAAGAAAGTACAGCCCTTTGTATAAGCTGGTAAAAATCTAATTTCAGCTAATAAGAATAAAGTTTTTTTATTTTTTATTGAAACTTTGTACTATATTGTTGTGTTAGTAAAATATTTAGATTTATAATTGCATCAATAAAACAAAGACACCTGAAGAAAATGTATTCTTTTGGTACAGTGTAATATTTTGTATTAAATATTTTCCATATAGAATAAGATGTTCATCGTGTTTCACTGTTGCAGTCATTACTCTTGGGTTATCCTGTTGGCAGGCTATCCGCAGTCAGCCTGAATTCCAAAGTCTTGGTCCGGCATCGGTTGCTGTCACCTCTTCCCTGCTGTCAGTGTGCCAGGGGTACAAAAGATGCAGCCGATGCCATTTTCTTCAGTCTTTAATTGCCGCACGGTGCCCGAAGAAAAAGCAGTTCACAAGTGCCGGTTGGCCGATTCCTGAGATTTTCTACATATAATTTCAGATCCGAAGTCTTCATTAAAGCTAAGTACCCCATTGGGGAAACTTTTTTCTTGCTCCAGACTGATGTCAGAAAAATTTAAGAATTGTATTTTTTGTGGGAAGCAAATACCTCATAAGGATTTTCATTCTTACTGTATTCCTTTCCTAGGCCCTGATCACAACGTTGCTAGCTGTCGGTTTTGTGCTAGATTTAACCAACACACTATTAAGCGTCGGTACGATTTTGCCTTTCATTACTTTGGACGAAGGTTTAATTATATAATGCTGTCGGAACAGCCGATGACTGGAGTTTATAAAAAGCGTAAGGAAAAGGACAGGCATCTGAGGTCCAAAACCGACGACGAGGCCCCCACTAGGCCAGTCGCCGGTTCGCCGGTTCTCAGTGAGGCTTTCGCAGCCCCTGATGCCCGCTACCTCAGAGCCAGAGGCCGCTTCTGACTCCCACGTGGAGCCAACTGGGCCTCTGGATACTCAAGGTATTGGTCTCTCAGAAACTATTTCCTCAGATGGGTCTGGAGCTGCTGAGCAGACATCGGCTTCTGAGGGTATTTCCAGACCTACACAATTATATGTCAAGCCAACCTCAGCTTCAAAGACAAATACTAAAACAGCTCTAAAGACAAAGAGACAAGTACAGCATTCTCCTGGACAGACTTCCATGCCTAAGAAACAGATGCTTAAAATGGCCGAAGACCTAATTACTTTGATCAGGGGTTCCCATCCTTCTCCAGATAAGAGGCCTAGGCAAGAGACAGAATATGACTCTTCTGATCAGATTTCAATTTCCTGTGACTCCTCTTTTGAACAGGGATACTCTTTTCCTCCCTATGAGGATTCTGATGCTGAAGAATCTATTCCTTCAGTCTCTCCTCCTGAGGATTATTCTTTTGGGGAAATCCTGCATACCATGAGGGAGCATTTTCACTGGGAGAGCCAAGATTACTCAGAATCTAAGAAAAGGCTCAGAGACTTTCTTTTACTACCTCAGCACAGACCTCTTGCTATTCCACCTGCTCTAGACATTGTAGATGATGTATTTTCATAGTCCGGCCTGTCTTCTGACTCTTTACCTCCTGCATCTGCCAAGCCAGACAGATACTACAGGGCTCCAGACTCTCATAAATTTCTATATAAAAACCCTGCTGCTGACCCAGAAACTATATCTCAGGGTCCCAAAGGGGTCAAGGCTTCCACTGCAAAAAACCCTGTCCCCTCTGATAGGGATTCTAGGGCCCTGGACAGATGGGGGGAAAAAAGTTTACACTTCTGCTACCTTGGCTGTAGGCTTTAAATTGTCAGTTTCATATGCTTAAATATAAGCAATACTTAATGTCACTGCTTAAACAGAAAATGTTGTCAAATTTTGAATGTTCTAATAACAAGGAAATGCGGGATTTATTGCATGCAGCTGAACAAGTGGGAAAGCATACTTTGCAATGTGGTTTTGATTCACTGGAGGCCTCTTGCAGGGCCGCTGTTATGGGTTCTGTCATTAGAAGGCATGCTTGGTTAAAGGAACAGAACCTGACTGGCCACGCCAGCACGGGTACCCAATCCTAAAGTACTTGTCTCAAGGTCCAGCCTATACATTGCCTCAAACTTCTCACTAACTGACCCAACAAAACAATTAGATCCTGCACAGCCAACTCAGGATCTTAAACTGACAGCATGGTGGATAATGTAGCCATTTAGAACACTCCTCTTTCCAAAGCTGTAATGGATGTTATCTTGGAGGCCAGGAGGCCCAGTACCAGAAAATATTATGCAGAAAAATGGAAGCTATTGTGTGCTTGGAACCAGGAACAAGGAATTGACATGTTTGTACCAAATATTCCTCAGATTTTACAATACTTAACTGAGATGCTGGACAAAGGCCTATCCTTTTCATCAATTAAGATTCATGCATCTGCCATTTCAGCCCATTACAATACGGAACCACCTATCTTTTCTCATCCCTTAATAAGGCAGTACCTCAGAGAGGCCAAAAACATAAGACCCTCAAGGAGAGCACCAGTACCTGCATGGGACTTCAATTATGTCTTGGAAAAACTCACACTGCCTCCTTTTGAGCCAGCCTCAACAGCTGATATAAAATTCTTATCCTGGAAGACAGCTCTGCTCCTAGCAATAACCTCTGCAAGACGAGTCTCGGAGTTACAGGCACTCATGGCTGTGGAACCTTTTATCATTTTCCATCCAGACAGGGTTTCTCTGAGGACGAACCCTACATTTATGCCTAAGGTGGTGTCCAGTGTGGCCCTTAACCAAACCATTCACTTGCCTACCTTTTATCCAAACCCACAGAACAAGGGTGAGAGAATTCTGCATTCTTTGGACATACACAGACAGCTACACTTCTACTTGGACAGAACTAAAGCTTTCGGAAAGACTGAGCAACTTTTAGTGGCATATGTTGCAGGATCACAAGGAAAGGCCATCTCAAAACAGACTATTTCAAAATGGATAGGCCATTGCATTAATTTCTGCTATTCACAGCATGGCAAATCAGTGCCTAAGGGTATTAGGCCTCATTCTACCAGAGCAGCAGCCACTTCAGCAGCCTTCCTCAGAGGAGTATCAACCAAAGACTCTTAGAGGCTGCAACTTGGAGTTCAGTGCACACTTTTACAAAGCACTACCACTTACCTCTCTACTCTAAATCCAGAGCAGGCTTTGCCACTGCAGTTCTGCAGGGCCTCATAGCCTCTCCTAATCCTATTTAGCCCAGCCACCCATCCTCAGCTTTGGGATTCAACCCAAGAGTAATGACTGCAACAGTGAAACATGATGAACATAGAACAGTTGTGTACCTACCATAAATGTAGATGTTCGAGTGTATTCACTGTTGTAGTCCAGGTTACCCTCCCACCATCCCCCTTTTATTTGCTGGGTCTTATCTGTACTTCTCTATTCTTTACAACCTATGTGGTGTATTTGCTTGTAGATGAAGGAAATGTTTACTTTAGTGCATGCATGTTTATTGGCATACTCTATTTAGCCTACCCTTTTGGGGGCACCTGACATCTGGGGTAAGAAAAACTGAAGAAAATGGTGTTGGCTGCATCTTTTATACCCCTGGTGCACTGACGTCGGGGAAGAGGCAACAGCAACCGACGTCGAACCAAGACTTTGGAATTCAGGCCGACTGCGGGTAGCCTGCCAGCAGGATAACCCAAGAGTAATGACTGCAACAGTGAATACACTCGAACATCTACATTTATGGTAGGTACACAACTGTACTTTACTCTTATTTGAAAAAAACATTTTCTTTCAATTCTAGGACCAAATCTTAAGTTATTTGATTTCAGAATTATGGTGCCATCACTGAAAGATGACCATGTCAATTACCTGTATATTACTGATTTGCCAGTATAACTGCTTCTCTTAACATGTTCAAGGCAGTTGGCTTAGACATTCCCCCAGATTTACTAAACTTCCATGCGGGACTAATTTAGTCCAGCATGGAAGCGGCAGTTTAAGAGGAGGACGGCAGCACACCATGCATATTAATGAAGGTGCGCTGCCTGAAGTCCAAATGCTACATGGAGCGTGGATGAGTGCAGGGGGTGTGTTTGAGAGCAGAGCTCTCAGAATAAACACACCTCTACAAAGTAGAACAGAAGAAAGTGTAAATAAATGAGCGAGACCGCTCATAGGTGTCCGCATATCCCCACCAACAGTCCCCATGTGTTCAACAGCAATAATACATTTAAATCAAATGAAGAAACCCTTTTATTATTTTTTTTTAAAACCCCAAGTACAGCTAATCATAGGTGCGCGGTTGTGCCCATTGCCTAGCCATCATTAAAGCAGCTGAAAAGGCTGAAGACAATAACAAGGAATATATATGCAAATGAAGCAGCACAGAAATACTGTAGTGGTTAGAGCATCCGCCTAATGAACAGGCATTCCCGGTTCGAATCCCACTGCAGCACATATCATTTTCCATGTGAAATCTGTATATGAACATAATTTTATATCTTTTTGCTGTATAACCTACAAAATAACATTTAAATGTGAGCTGGAGTACTGCATGAAATGCACATGTGAAGTGTCAATGTCATAATGAATAAGGCGCTAGTAAGCAGGTTTAAGCACAAATAAGCAGTAATAAGTATATGTAAGCACTAGTAAGCATATTTAAGTGTGTTTGAGTGAGGGTAAGCATTGCTTATACAGATTAAGCAAGGTAGAAGCTAACTGAGTGTAAGAAACTGTAACCGGAGGTTAGCAGTGCTTACCATCGCGCAAACTCACACAAACCCGCTTACAACTGCTTTAAAGTGCCTTAATCACTCTGGATCCAACTGCCCATGTTCTGCCCAGCAACAAAATAAACTGCCTCTGCAAGGCTTAAACTCAGGACACTGTATACTGTAGTCAGAGTAATTAACCACTAAGCCATCATAGCAATAAATATGCATGCGGTATCAGCAAACTAATCCTCACCACAGGAAAATCAAACCAAACATGTGAACTCTATGTACAGTGCGATGTTGGATAACCTGCCACAGAACATAAATATGTGAGGTGTTATTGTAATAAAGTATTGAAGTTCCCAATTCAATCTGCCTAGTGGTATACCTCTATAAACAGTGCCAACTTTGTGTAAGCAGGTGTGCCCATAGCTTAGCCTTTTCAAAACTGGTCAATCACGGCAAAGTGTGAAAAAATGGCCGTATTTAAACCCCACAGGCAGGAAGATGTCTCATAACTGGTTGTCGCTTCCCACTGCAGGCAGAATGGCTGGTGTGGGTGAAGGCACTCGATTCAGAGAGCAGTGCTGGGACATCCAGGAGTCAAAATTCATGGTATGGCTCCTGGCAAAACAGCATGATCAGAGACTACTGCAGGGCCAGTACCAGGGCTCGCAGTACAAAACAGAGGCCTGGGACAGTCTCACCTGTGACCTCACCAGTGCCACAGGTATCCCCCGGACTGGTAAGCAGGTCAGACACTACCATGCTGACCTGAAGCGGCGGAGGGGGGATGTCCTGGAACAGTGGATCCAGGAGTGTCGGCAGATGGCCAATGCCCCAGCATTGAGTAAGTACACATTCTGCTAAGTAGTAAAAAATTGCCTAGCTTGTGTATACTATGAATAGGTATGGCTAAATATCAGTGCATTTCTCTGACAGCTGCAGATGAGCGGGCTGCGAAACAGCAAGCCCATGATGCTAGGCTGCAAAGGCTGTGTCACGAGACAGGTTACTAATCAGTCTGCATGTACTGTCATAACAAAGATTATAAGAGCATTAGAAAGTGTTGTACCAGTAGAAATAAATGTTTTAATAGTCTGTGAATAAAGGTATAACCCCTGGAGTGCTTCTGTTTACTCTCCTCTCATCTGTGTGCGATCTGTTCCATACTATAAATAGTACTGTTGTATCTTAAGCAGTGTCACCCACACCGTGGTATGCAGATAAAATGGGTATGAAGTTCTGCATAACAATGTTGGAAGTGCCAAAAGGTCAGTCATATCATACAAGTTAGGGAGACTTAGAAAGTCGAAAGCTGTACATCAATTCCCTGATAGCACAGTGTACTGTGATGTTAGCAATAATTGGTTGTCACACACAGCTGGGGTTTGACTCCTGGGAGTGCTACTAAGTTGTATGCATAATCATACCCCACAACCATACAGCATGTGATACAATGTTCAGATAGAAAGCTGTATGCATAATTACACCCAACAACTGTACAGAATTCATATGAATTTTCAAATTGCAAGTTGTATGCATATTTATACCCCACAACTGTTCCAATCTGTCCAGTATGTCCAGATAAATGGCCCATATCACCAGCTTGGTACCCTGTTCCCCTAAAAATTCAGTGTGATGATCCAAGAAATGTAGGCAGCTGTCAATGATATATAACAGATAGTCAAACGTGTACATAGTCAGAGAATGTATATGAAAACAAACCTGTCATTCTAACACCTCACCCAATGTGTATGACAGCAATTCTCAACATATGTTGCATTAACATCTGCAGTCTGTCATGCCTGTATTTAAGACATAGGTCATGTATATAATCTATAAACATACCAGTGTACAATATAAGGCCATTGTGTAGTGTAATAACACATATAAGAATGTTGTGAACACTACAAGGTTATATTAGTTGTTAATTGAATCCTGTCTCTCACCCCTACCATATGTGCATAATAACCCAGTGACACTCCTCATCTGGTATGTGTACACTCGAAACATTTTTGGGACATATGTCCTAATGGTTAATAATTATTCACATTTGTTTCTATGCATGTGCCATTTTAAAATACACCCATATTGGTGGCATGTTGCCATCAATGAAACCCGCATGCTACTGTAATGGCCACTGTTGTTCCATATATGCATGTGTTCTGCTTGCTCTGTAACTGTATTAAATCTGGTGTGTTGGGTTAATGGGAATACCTGTGCATGCTGTTATAACTAATCCTGATTGCTGTTGACTGTTACTAACCCATATCTGCCATAAATCTGTGACAACACAGCTCGTATGAGAAGGCCGGTCCCAGCGGACCCACCTGTCCCACCTCAGCTGGCCATGGCACTGGGCACCAGCACATCTGGGGCCCAGCCTGGGATCTCCTCCTCTGTGGGCCCTGCACCACCTTCGGGAGAAACCACTGCAGGGGATGAAGCTCACCCTCCTCGGAGTGGGTGCGGAGGGGAACCTGTCACCCGTCAACAGGTCTGGGCCGTGGTGGGTAGAGAGCTCGATGTGGAGTATTGAGACCATCTACATCTACGCCAGCTTGAGGGCCAAGTGGCACTATTAGAGGGTGAGCTTGCCCCTCCTACACAGCCCCCAGCACAGCTACCTTCTAGGCCGTGATGGTGCAGTGGTGACTGCCCATGGGTGGGGACCACAGTCCCACTATTTCCAGTTGGGGGCTCATGGGCTTGCGTCTTCCAAACACCCCTCCCTGTCCAAGATATTTACCCCCCACATGTGTCATATACCAGCCCTTTATGCATCTTGTGTGTCTTGTCTGTTAACCTATCTCCCCAGATATATCTACTACCCCTCCCCAACATCCCACTCTCACCTGAAAAAAAAAGTCAATCTGTTCCCACAAAAAAATCTTGCCCCATATATAGCTGTCCATTTTGCACACTTGTCCACTGGACATATGTAATCTGGTCTAATTGGCATCACAATGAATATAAGTTGTCCTCATCCCTCTCCCAGGGGTTTGAGAGTCCAAAAGTACCTGCAAATATAGTGTATATGCACAGCTGTTGCTGTAGAAGAAATGGGCAGCTATGGACCTTTCCTATACCCTTCGTGCACATGCCTAGCTATTTTCCCTACTGTCTTTCCCTCTTTGTGCCCCATTTTTCACCACTTTGCTATCAACCCCTTTTTCTTTTCTTTTAAAGGAATTAGCGTGGGGGTAAGCAGCAATAAGCACTGTTGAGCAGCTGTAAGTGGGTTTATGCGTGGGTAAGCTATGCCTACACAGGTTGAGGAATCTGAAGCCAACTGACTGTAAGAAAACATAAGCGAAGTTTGGCAGCGCTTACCATCGTGCAAACCCAGGCAAACCTGCTTACAACTGCTCAAAAGTGCCTTAATCACATTGTATCCAGTGACCCTTGTTCTGCCTAGCAGCAAAATAAGCAGCCTCTGCTAAGATCAAACCCAGGACCCTGCACACCATAGTCAAAGTGATTTACCACTACGCCATCTGAGATATACATATCCTTGATGTATTCACAAACATATCATCCAGCCCAGACTTTTACAGTAATATACATATGTAGTATGTGCACACAATATGGAGCAGCCAGTATTCCTACAGCCACCACCTTACCAACTGGAAACTGTAGAAGCCACCCCTTATGAATGACATTCATAGCCTGCAACATATAGCCACAGAGATATCAAAGGGTATAACACCACACACAGGTGTGCATAAATGAATGTGAAAGCTTTATTTGTGTACTATGACAGTTGTATAAGTTGTATATGCCATGTCATATAGCTGTTTAGACGCTGACATCCATATGAGCAGTGTAATGCAACTGTGAAGCAGTTATACTATGACAGTAGTCTGGAAAGGTTGACATATGTTGCTGTCCAGGCTGAGGCCTCCAAGTAGTACATTAGTAATGATAGACTGGGCCACAGCATACAAGACATCACCAGTACGTAATGCAGCTGTATAGGTCAACAGCCTCTATCTACAACTCTGTACACAATCCCTAGGGGAGACGGACCCCAGCTGACACAATTGAATGTATCTGTTACATAACAAGGCATACCTGACACCATCACGATCACACTGACAAACAGACCATCCTGTATGCAGGAGGCAGTAGGCCTGCATTTAACCAAGGTCGATTGTATGGTAAGGTACATCCAGATACTTTAAGGCAGCCTATCCCAGATACCCACACATGTTGCAACAGCCTAGGTTAGTCATGGCGCACCCTCCCCCCACACTCACTAATACTGGGCCAGATACCACTGTAACATACACTGGCCTCTGGAGTGCATTAGGGCACACATGTATTGTGTAGGTGAAACCCACACATATATGGCCCCAACCCCCCAGTATGTGTGGGGGACACAACAGCAGTGGAATGATAGCAGGAATGACAGCATGACATACACACAGCCCACTACATAACCCCCGACAGCATGTCATATGTGCAAAGCCTGGTATGTAGGTGGAGGACAGAGACTGGAACACAGGTACATCTGTGTAAAACTGTTGTCATGCAGTAAGCAATATATGTATATGTGTACATATCTATATGGATATATGTATACTTATTTCTACATATATGTTCATCATATGTCCTGCACATAGAGTGGAGCCCTACCTCAACCCCAATAGTCCCAACCTCTCAGTATATTTGTAAACTATTGCTACAGTAATAGGGATTGTCTTCACAGAAATGGTGTGTGTGGGAGGCCACATCTGTTGTTAACTTGTGCGCCATTGGTTACTTAGACATCCTATGGTCATCATAGTACAGTACCACTCCTAGCACAGTAATGCCCCTGTGGAGTACAGCTGTGATATGGCCAATATATGTGGACAGTCTGACAGACTCTGGTCAGTCCAAAGGTATACACAGAACCCCTTCATGCAAGACATGTGGACCAGGCCTGTCAATGTGGATGTTACCAGCCATGTAGATGGGTATAACACATACATACTGGTATACATTTGCCCCCATAGGTTATGCATTCATACACCCCTGTCTGTCCTGACACATAATAACCGCTAGTACAGAGGTACCATGGCCATGTACTATCCACTAGTTACTGGCATACATCTGAACAGCATCCCACTGCTTTGCCTGACATACATGACTGTCATGGTGGCCAGGCAGCAGTACATCTGGCAAGTATCTGGACATAACATCTCACTGGATAAGTACAGTAAGCTGCTAAGCATGTAACAAAGCACAGTGCAGGCTACAGGCAGACTGACTCAACACCAGGCTACATCTCCTATGTGGGAATACACATGTACCTGCATAGATAGCAGGCTCTACAGGCATGTCGCATCACAGAGTAACAGACACCTATGTGAAGGTGCATAACCACAGCCAATGTGAACACAGCCACAGCCACATGTGGTAAGCTAGCGTACTATCACAATATATGGACTATCTGATGTACACCATCCTCATATGAGCCACTCACACAACAACCCTACATATACTGGGCTTCTACTCAGTGTAGTCCGATGGCTCTCTGTGGTTTGGGATATGTGTGTGTTCGCCCCTACAAACATGTAAGCTGATAGGGTGACATACCGTGGATCAGCATGTAACATCAGATAGAACAGGACCAAGAACAATGACATCTACCACAGTCTCTACACAGGCCAAGGTACATATGCACTATACACACACTGTAGACATTTAACAGACTTACAGATACCTCAGTACTGTACACACAACCACAGAATGCCCAGGCTATGTCCTCAAATATAACGCCTACTATACATAACATGGGTAGCAGTCTGATATCTCACTGGCTTATCAGATATGCTGTCACTGAATGTGGTGTACAGAACATATGCACCCCTTCTGCATGACATATGTACAAAGGTTGACAAAGTTGTAGCTGGGGGCACAAACACAGGCCCAATATTGACATGTTGCTTTGATGACCTCATACATTTCCTGTCGTAACAGGGTTTGATGCAACATATGTCCTATGAGGGATATGATGTCAGTAACTCTCCCGGCTGTCACCATCTACTGACTGCAATCCTCACACTACCCTCTGCAGTTGAGAGATAGGTGCTCTGTGGGTAACACAAGGCACCACACACTGCCCATTCTGCAGGTGACCCTACATATGGGGATTCCTCATAAACATAGCACTGACTTGACAAGTATTAAAACATGTAGGACAGCCACATCCACACACACCCTATTAAACAAGTAGTACCCCAACTGCAGTATAGCAGCACTTGCAGTCTGTAGTCAGGACAGGCACATCTCCCTCTTGTGTGTTGGTCTGTTTCCACAGTGTGTGTTGTCAGAGGTAAGTCCCCAATCCATCTGTGATGCTGTTTGCCAAACATATCTAGTTCCTGCTCACAGTGAATGAAAAGGCCCAACACCAACAAGATGTTCCTAGATACTGGAGTGTGTTTTCATGCAATTGGCTATGGGAATGTTACCACAGCTGTTCCACATGCAATCAGCTAGAGGAGGGCTGTAATCTGTGCAGAGGCCATCAGCTGATCATGAGCATCACTGACAATACACATGTCACTGCCTAAGCAAAGCAGGTGTAAGTCTCCACATCC